>NW_028186072.1:1628368-1663945 GCF_003343005.1 Rhea americana | reverse complement strand
GGTCGTGAGGGGGACCAAGGCGGCCGTTGGGGCAAACAAGTATCACAGCGGACCCTGCCTGCCACGCCGGCTCCCGCCCGCGCCGATGACACAGCTCRGACCTTCGTGGTCGAAGGATTCTCCCCGCAGTGAAGCCGGGAGAACACACCAAAGGCATTTTGATGTAAAGTACTTTATTTTTCAGGACCTCTCTTTTATATTCTTAAACTCGCTGTATCTGTTGACAGGCGAGTGTACCTTACCCGCACGTGTTTCTCTTTGCAGGTGGCTTTAGGCCCCTTAGTGTTGGCAAAGGCTGCTGGGGTCAGGGAGTCTCAGGTCTCGCCTTGTGCCTGGCAGAGCGCCTGCAGGTGGTAATGTGCAGGAATAGCTGTCCTACTCCCAGAGTGGTTTTTCTAAGGCCCAGACCTTATACTCCTTATTCCCTTTAAAGTCAGTGATGAGAAACTCTCACATTAGGACAGAGTTGTGGTGCTATTACCAACAGCAGGATAGGATGCCTATAAACTAAAGATTGAAACACACCTTTGTTTCAAAAGCAGTGTTTTTTAGGAAGCCAGAGAAGTTTGCAACTCACAGAACCATTGTAAACCAAGTGTATCCGTGTTTTGATCACTATGGTTATGTCATCACTGATGAAGCTAAAGGTTTAGTGAGAGGATAAATCATTTGTCAACTTGTGCATCTTCCTAACAAAACTCTATCCAGAGATGACCTGTTTCACATGTTGTGTTTTCTGTTGTGGCTTCCTCTTTCCCTAGAAAAGGGAAAGAAGAATACCAATAGCTTTCCAGTCTGCCTGACAGCTGTGTCGTCATGTTCCTTCACCTGTATGTTACACCTGTGGCAGGCATTACTGGGAAGGTTTGCTCAGTTTTTATGAAGGTATTTCCTGGAATAATCACAACAGAGCTAGGAATGTGTAAATTTGATGTGTGAGCCTGACTTTACCTTGATTAATGAATCAGCACTATGATGCAGTTTTGAAGAGCCCTAATAATAAAATAACTGGACTGTGGAGGCATCAGACATACTTGTTTTTGTTTTACCTTAATTTTTATGTGAAGAATCTAGTCAATTGTGTATCTCATGCTATTACTTATCTTAGATTTACTTACATTGTATTAAAATATCCATCAGTGGATTTCAGTTAGTGTATGTGATTGTTTTCTGAAGAGTACACTGTAGGCAGTAATACCAGATGCTGTGTTGAATAGTAAGGGTGAGTTTACCGCTGCAAAAATTTAGTGAAGGATGCAATCCCCACTGCATGAAGACTTGCAATTTAAGCAGCAAATATAACTGGAATATAGAAGGTAAAACTTAGCTCTGACTGAACACAGGAATTACAGGGTTTCAGTGAAAAAGTGGCTGAACTTGGATGAATTTTACAAATCTGTCTCCAAAAAACTGTTCTGTTTCTCAAGTGAAATAGCAGCTAGTTCTTTCTCCCCAGCAATTGATGCAATACAGCTGGARTGCTGTATGGGTGAAAGACTACTTCTCTTACAGAATTGGAGGAGTGGGAGAAGGGTGATATAAAGCAGTCCATCAGCAGTGGTTGCATCCACTCTGTTCCAGGTCAATCTAGGCTGATTTCTTTGCTGCTGTTGAAATGCTCACCAGTACTATAGATAGAAAACCAAAAAACAGAGGTTTGCTGCCCTATGGCCAAGAAGAACTCCACCTATGAGCAGAGGCAAACTGAGGAAAAATGTATTTACTACTATGATTTTTCAGGTCGCTGATTTCAGTGAGATCACTTTCTTTCTGAATTACCTCTGACTTGTGGAAGGAGAGAGTTGTCTCCGAGGTGTTTTTATGCAGGTGAACTCATACTTCACTGAGTCTGAACACTTGCAGTGTTTTGATAAATGTCTGTCTATTGCAGTTCTATCCAGGCAATGATCAGCAGTTAGCTCCCTAACATGAGTGTTTAACTGGAGCAGTTATATTTTGGATGTTTATTTTCAGTCTTGCTGTTCTAGATCAAGGGAGAGAAAGGTCTGGTCCATCCTCTGTGCCTTGAAGGTGGTATTTTGTAGTACAGCAGGAAAATATCTTTGTTTCTAATAGAGAGAACAATAGATCACGGTCCATTAGCATGAAGCCAGTAATGCATGAACTTAAAAGATTGGTCTGCAAAGTGATAATCTATTAAAGTACAAAACATAATTAGCAGGAATCCTAAACTTGAAAGATTTTGTGGCCTAATTTGTTTTTCATTCGTGACCAGAGAGGATTAATCTCTTTGTGCCTGTTCCCTCCCATCCTCCCCACCCCCGCCAAATCCTCTGGTGTTCTGTCTCCTCAGCCTAAGCAAGACACTGCAGTTAGTTACTTCCTCTCTGTTTCTTTACAGAGAGGGAGCTAAAGTTCCTTTTGGGCAGTAACAAAGACAGGTGGCAGTTCCCATTGCCAGGATATGAAAAGATGTGTATGTTGCCAAGAGTTAGCATGCTGCTCCTGAAACTTCTGAAAGAAATTGTCTTACCATGGGACTGAGCTGATATGGATAAAAGGGAAGGCAGAGCTTTTTAGGGGTTGCCTTTTTGTTGGTATAGCTTTGGAACCTTTTTTTCCTATAGCTCCAGACAAGTGGCAGTGGTGATGCACAGGTGGGATAAATGGGAATGAGTGGGTTGGGCATTTGTTCCCTTTTGGCCTGTTCTCCCCTCCTCTGTTCAGAGACCAAATGGGACTGAACTTTGGGCTTTACATGGCTAAATGAATACTGAACAACCGAACAGGGACCTACCTGAGGCCCTACTTGCCCTGGCAGGAGTAAGGAAACTCTACTTGTTTAAAATCCCCCCCCAAAATGCTTCTGATTCTCTTTATTAGACCTCTTGACTTGGCTTCTAGGCAAGTAATCCTAACTATGCCACTGGGAAACTAGGAAAGAAAATCTAAAGTGAACTATTCTTGGGAAAGGGCTTGCTAGCAGGTACAGTACTGTGATCTAACCCTATGTAATTTGCTGACATTTCAGCATTTGGGTTGTATGTACCCAGCTCTACTATCTATTCTAGTTTAAACAGTGCTTTGGTGACTTTTTAAGTTATTACTGTTAATTTCATATGCTGACATTGAGAGCTTGGCTGTTCAGGGAGAAAGCTCAAAGAACTGCTGATCAGCTTATTTATGCGTATTTATGAATGCTAATATTCTGTTAACACTTAAAGAAAACAAAACGTATTTAACAAATAGCTGATTTTGTCTCGGTGGTTCTGAAAGTCTGTTTTCATGCTTATCATATTAGGATTGGTTACTTCTGAAAGAAGTCCAGAGAGGAACATAATTGGCATAAATATCAACCTTCACAGAATCAGTAAGGTTGGAAGGGACCTCTGGAGATCATCTAGTCCAATCTCCCAAAGATTTCCTGGTGCTGGTTCCRCTGGGGCTTGAACCTAGGAGCTTCAGCACRTAAAGCAAATATGATAACCACTACAGTCTAGCTACATTTCCAAAATTGTTTAATTCTCTGTCAGTTTCCAATTTTATCTTTTGGCGTCTATTCCTCTAAAAAGAAAGGCTTCAGTGTCAAAAGTGCTATTGGTAGGATGTCACTTTAATTCAGTCTTGCTCATATTCTCTACACTTTATTCAGAGCGGTGGATTAACTCAGTTGTTTAGGGCATGTCTGGAATTTTCTCATTATAATACTATTTTTATTTCCTGTAATCTGGAAGATCTGTTGCACCTCAGATGCAAACTGGCCAGGTAAAAATATCCCACTGAATCCCACTATTTAAAAAGCATCGAATTACCTCTCTCCCTAGAGACTTCAGGACTAGAAATTCAGGGCTGCAGAGACATAAAATACAGCATTTGCTGCTTATCTGTGTTCTTTAAGCAATGCAAAAAGCCCTTCATATCTTTGTAAGACTTGCATTGCTTTAAGAACTTGAATATGTGGCATTTACTCACTTCTAGCTGAGATATTTGAACATAGGAAGCTTGTTCAGACTTTATAAATGAGGATGCTGAAACTGTTTATTGGGAGCAATTTAGACATCTCATTTTATTAGAAACCTGAAAAACATCCAAATGAGATGCCAGCACTGCATGTATGAACTGTCACAGTGTGTGGTGCCTGCACGTATATGAATGTCAAAGAACCTCATTTGGAAGACTGTCAGGGAAGACTTCTGCTCCAGTGTGGAGGCTATCAGCTGGAAGCAAGGAAAAGGTAAAAGACAAAGTACATAAGATATGGTGACAGGAGGACAGTGCCTTGCTTGGATGATACAATAGTTGGAGGCAAATGCCATCTTTGAGTGTTGTGTAGTATGAGGAAGGTGTTTGTACTATTACGTAGAATCCAATCTGATGCAGTTCTGGACAGCTGTATTCAAGGAAGGGGAACTCAGAAACATGCAGAGAAAGACTACAAAAGTGACAAGGAGGCTAGAGTATCGTGTGAGAGGAGACCAGATGACTCTTAAGAGGGATATGACTGCTGCTTAAAATGCCATTGTAAAGGGAGGGAAAAGGCTTATTGCAACTGATATGGAAGACTGGCACAAGAGTAAATAGATAGAATATGCGCAGAAGTACATAAATAGGCAGGAAAAAACTAACTGTTTTGAGGTGGAGGTCAGTAAGTTTTGAGACACTGTTAAAGTGTCCCGTCTGTGCTCTTGCTCTAAAGTTGCAGATGTAATTAGTAGCAAGTAATACGCTGAGAAATGTGAACATGAAGCTAGAAGACAACCTAGGCAGTCCCAACTCAATTCATATACAGTAAACAGCAAATACAAACAGCCGAATATTTCTGTTTCATTCTCCAAAATGCTGCTGAACTCATTCAGATCAGACTGCTTTCTGCCATATTTTACTGGTGCTTCGAGATGTATACGTTGCTGAGCAAGAACAAGTATTGGCACACAACTATGTGCCTTTCCACAGGGGTGTAGCAGGCTATGTTTAAATAATGACTGAACATTCATACATGTTATGCTTAAGTACTATGCACATCAAAATTGTCTAAGGATTTCTCATTATTTTCTAATTTTACTAGGAAAAGCTGCTAAGAGCTGCATTTGCAGGATATTAAAATTCTTATCTGCTTATGTCTGAAATTTCTGGTCACAGAAGTGGAGGTTGCTCCTGTGTTTTGTACTCTAGGGAGTCTTATCTGCCTAGAAGCAAATATGTCAGTTTTCTTCAATAACAGCAAGATACAGTACTGTGTGCACACAGAGAAGAACAAATTGAAGACAGATCTGGGTTTAAGCTATTTTAGCAGTTTCTCTAGAGTAGATGAGCAATTATAATGTTCAGAATAGCCCTCGGGACTTGATGAACCTACTTTCTTTTTCTTCCTGCTACAGACAGTGCCAAAATACAAAGTACATCATACCTCTAGGCTTGAAAGAAGATTTATTTACTTTTTTTCAGGCTTTTCATATTATAAAAGTGAATTCTATTTTGTTTGTTTGCTGGCAGTAGCAATGTAGGAATGGCTATGTTGTCAGACCAAACATCTGTCTACTTTGTTAGCAGATGTTTGGGGCTAAAAGTATACAGGAGGGAGAAAGGTGTGTACCTAACAATAATCCTTTCTGTGACATACCCTTCCAGCATCTGCTAGTCAGCAACTTAAGTGCTTCCCCAGCCAGAAGCTGCATACAGATCACTGAATTTATTAACTTTTCATTTGATAAGAGTGGTGGTTTTTTTAATTTGTTTATACTTTTGACCTTATGTGAGAGTCAGCTTCACAACTTACTTTCATTGTTGTAAGCCTTCTACCTGATACTGTCATTGGATGTCCCTAATTTTTGTATTACGTAGACAAAAAGAAGGACACTTTCCTTAGTTGCTTGTTCCTATTTGGTTGGTAACTTTTACATCTTTTCTTCATACTTCTACAGTATTATATTTGTTATACTATTTTTTCTCCATTCTGCTCTTTCTTGACATTTGTTTTCAGAGTCATTGAAAATAACTAAGGATGTGCCTGATAAGACAGTACTTATTTGATAAATTCTGACTTTTGAATCCCCTGAGGAGGGGAAAACAGGGCTCAACTTCATGTTGGAAGCTATTTGGCATGTATAGAAAAATACTAGCGCTGTGTGTGTTTATATATTTGGGGAGAGGATATTTTGAGGAAGGGCAGTGAGTTTAAAAAAAAAATGAAAACATGGATAGAAACTGGCAGTATCTGGGGAAAACAAAGGATTTTTCTGAACTTGATGGTTGCAAGGGAGGTAGATAAGATGGATGATGTAGGCCATCTAATTGCCACCCCTAGTGATGTTATAGGGCAGGGCATGAAAGGAATTTAGGCAGAACCACTTGCTCTTATGCTGGAATGGGAACAGAGCTGTACCTGCAACTCATCTTTTATTTGCTAACTACCAATAAACTGCCAATTCATAGTGTAATCTGATTAAAGCAAACTCGTTCCATTGGAAATGGGTAATTACAGTGTATTGACATCTAGAATGAGAACTATAGAAGGGAAAATCATTTCATAGGAACTTATCACGTTCAAACTATAATAAATGGAAGAGGTTTGACTGCTTGATTACCTCACCTTTGAAAGAGTATGACTAGACGTACTGAACCAAAGGCCAAGTTTGTAAGTAGAAAGGTATTAAGAACATGTTATGCACATCAGTGGCTTTAAATGTCTGCCTTTTAGTGTCTTACTGAAGTAATGAATGGAGAATATTGTGTTGATAATGCTTTCTTCTTTCCCTGGGAAAATGAATGCAGCAAGGACAGGACCTTCATTCTGAAATGCAGCTTTGCCTCAGTGCTGCCCTAAATATAGATACTTCCGTTAGATCCAGGCCTTCGAATTGAATGCTCTTTGAGATAGGCCACTCAGTCATCCAGCTCATGCTGGAACTGAACAAAGAATAATTTTCAATTATTATTTTGTTATCTGATACTTTAGTGAGTTGTCTGTACCAGCCACAAGCAAACCTGCAGGGGAAACTGCTGAATGCTGGCCTGGATGATGTGTGGTTCTTGCCAGTGCTCTTAGTCTTTTGTCTCAGGAATATCCAGCTCATACTTCAAAAAGTTCTTCCAAATTATGTACTTAAATACATCAGGAGTTGAGGGAGGGGGAGAGATTTTTAGTCCAAAGCAATTGCTTATTTTGAGAAATAATCTCAAAGATTTTCCAAATGTAATGGATGCAGTTCTGTACCACTCTTACCAATTGTGCACCTAGCACCTACTGCTGTTACACAACCAGTCTTCAACAGCTTCATGAGAAATTGCTTATGACATGTTTTATTAATGCTTTTTTTTTCATTCTTTCCAGTTTGAGAAGCTGAGCTTTAGTGCAAGTTCTTGTAGGATTTTCTGCTTCAGTGGTCTTGAACTTGTGTTCAATGAATGGGACTAGAAAATGCATTACAGGCTGTATTTATAGAAATGCTCATTATGTTTCTTATCCAGTAAAATGGCCTGATTTAGTTATTAGAGTACAAGAGTTTGGGGGTAACAATATTAAGTCCTTACAGAATTGCACATATATGTTAGGTTTTGTTTGTTTAGTTCTTTTTTCCCCTGATGAGCAGTACTATATAATTGGTCTGCAGAACATCCATGCAAGCCCTGTGCTTAAGGCTAAGGTRCCAAAGTTGCTGGATATAGGCTACAGAATACAGTTGTCTCTCAATGCTCAACTGCAACTTTAGACACAAAGATGTGTGGCAGAGCAGGAAAAGTTAATCAAAATATAAAACAAAATACCAATTACTGCCTTATTATGTAGAGAGATACCTAGAGGTCATTCATTCTTTCTCTGAGATACCAAACATAACTAAAAAGATATAAGGAAAAAAGGCATTAAGGAAATTACTTTAAATTACATAGATAATCAATGTGACTAAAATGTATTTAAAAACTTTCTCTGTGCTTCATCAAATATGTAACTGCCTTTTAGAAGTCTTTATATCACTAACTGAATTTTCAGGTGGAAGAAGGAAACTTCATGCATGGGATATGTCTTAAGTAACTATATCAGACTTTACTCAGTCTACTACTCTAATACTAGTCTAATACTGAGTATTTTCCCCCTTCCATCTTTTGAGTATTTGTTCACTGCCAGCAAACTTTTAATAAGGAGATTGTGTTACAGTTACATTTCTGATGTCTTGGCAAAGGCTAACACTTATGGCAATAAAAGTAAGTGTTCTTCAGTCATGAATATGAGTCTGGCAACTGCCCCAAAGTGTGGGCAGATTCAGATGCTGCAAAGCTGTGAGGTGGGAAGGAAATCTCCTGGAGGCTTCAGAGCGTGGGCAGGGCTGCCTGGTTCTCTGGTGGAGACTGGCTACTCTGCCCTCTGGAATGAGCAGCTGTTCAGCTGGTGGCTCTGGTAATATGTCTCTTTGTAAGCAGATGGGGATGGAATCACATTGCACATATAGCCCTGTCTGGGGTCTCTGCATCCTGACCAGTGTATAACAAGAAGTAAGAGGCAGGATTTTTACCTTGGAATTACTACTTTGATTTATAAAGGCAGAACTTGCTACAGTGTGTGTATGATGGCATATGGGCATTTGCCTTTCTTTTCAAAGTAGTTTTCAGCTGTCTCTGTAGTCTAACAGACTTGAGCTGTCTAGAGCACTGGAGAAGCCTAAGTGTAGTGATTCCTGTTGCTATCTTGTTCTGTTCTGTTAGTCATCCATTTTGCTGCAGTAATATCTGCTGGCTGTCTTTCTGTGGGCTTGACCCAGGTCCTTCTCCTTTGCAAGGATGAGCTGGGAGTGCTTACGTAGAACACCACTTCCAGTGTTGAGTCCCTTCATTTCAGCTGTCTAGTGTAAAAGTTCTGAAGAGCAAGATGAACTTTAGTTATATTGAGACAAGCCATTCTGGCCCTATGGCATGATTTTCTGCACAGTACAGTCTGCAGCAGTTGCAATGTTACCTATATCTCAGCTAAAGACTCTGAGCTGAACTACAGCGTATTTTAAAGAGAAACATTGGTAACTGTCTGTAGAAGAGAAGCATCGAGAGTTTGCAGATATTACAAGAAAGCTTTAAATCCCATTCTTTTTAATGAAATGCCAGGTACGTTACTCAGGCACTATCTGCTTTGTACTTTGATTTACTTACTGCCTTCTCTCTCAAAATAATTCTGGTGGTTTAATATTGGAAATTTTTTGAACAACAAAGGAAGAAAATTTCAGAATGACATTAGTCTAGGGAGATGGATTTTGAGTGAATGATGCTTTTGTAGCTGGAATTGTCAAAAGCTATGAGTGAGATAAGACTTGGAGGAGGGTTAATATCTTTTAGGAGATCAGCTGAAAAAAGTTGAAAGAGCAAACCTTTGGGCATGCAAGCCGTTGAAGGTCGTGCAAGGAAAGGCTTATGTGGCAGAAAGTGTAGTTAGGAAAAAGAGGCATACCAGTGAGTTTAATAAGATGTTACCTTTCCTGCCAAATCTTATCATGCATGACTGATGCGTACAAAGCAGTGTTGGCTGTTGAGAATATGGACAGCTGTCTTAAAATGATCATTGATGTTTAACAAATATGTTCTGAAAATGTGCTTTTTGCCATCAGATTTATGCRATTTTGGTAGATCTTTACGTGCTCTGGCTCTGTGGAATATTCCTAGCAATAGTATTTGATTCTGTTAGAACAGTGGATGTGTACGTGGAAACAAAGCAGACTGGAAAGCCTGTACTTAAAGTAAGATATAACTATGGTGTCAGATGGTATAAAGTGAGCTAGCTGCTTTTGACTTTTCCTTTTCCAGAAAGCTCTAATCAAGCTTTAATCTAATGAGTCTTCAAGGACACACCAGTTTCAGGTTTTATTGTGACTGATGGATGTAAAACCTGGCTTGTCAGGGAAGAACTGTCATGGTAACTTTTTTGAAGTTGAGTAAACCTACAAGTATTTTTCATACTGTTTGGCATATTTCTCCTGAATTATTTAGAAGTCTTCATTTATTTGCTATAATGTTCTGGCTAACACATACAGCATTTTCTAGTTTTTAAAGCAGTACAGCTTTTAAGTATTTCTGTTTTAAAAATTAGTGGGAACAATTTTAAAATTGTTTTGGTTTTTTTGACAAAGTATTGAGTAATGTATCAATTCATGATTTCACACGCATTCTTCCAGAGCATGTTAGAAGATGCTTGTGTGTAGCTCCTATCATGAATAATGGAATGATAGGTAAGGAACACAGTTAGAATTTAATAACGTATTAACCCAGTGCAGTCTGATATATCAAGGATAAACTATAGAATGCTGATAGTTTGTTTCATTTTTCTTTTACTTGCAAATATAACATACTCATTTGAATGTAAATATGTTCAAGTTACATTTGATAGCTTCAGAGTGATGTCTCCATCCAGTATAAGTAATCTTGTGAACTGAGGTATGATTTTGTTTGTTCGTGGTGTGCATCATAAAACTTCCCTGAAACTCTCCCAGAAAACTGCATGCTATGAGGCTTTTACTATTATTTTGAGGGGGGAAATAAATGGGCAATTCAATTTTTATTTTTTTTTCTTTGGTGTGTGTTCTTTGTTTTGTTTTTTATCAGAGAAGTTGAGTTTTAAAAGCAGGCTAGGACTTTTCCTCCATTCTTCTGGCTATCTGGTGAAAAATCTCCAGTATTTCCCCTGGCAGCTTCTGGAAGCTGTTGAACAATATCAAGTAATAGTTTTTTATATGTCGTCTTCCGAACTTTTGTGAGGCCACCATTTTAAGCTCAGGAAAGTATTATTTATGGAGGACTTGTAGTGTGGGTGCATATTTATTGTGCAAAAGGAGAATTATCTCATGGTTACCACAGTGGACAGGGAGCCAAGAGCTCCAAATTGATACTGATGGTGAGATAGTCATGTAGCTATTCCCTTTCCCTCATTAAAACTGCAAATGAATGACACCTCTTTGTAGAGCATGACTTCTAAGGAATGCTGGCATCCTCAGCTGAAAGTGGTGTTAGAAGCCACTGAGAACAAAATCTGAGTTCACCTAGGAATGATCCTACAGTGGGTTTGTTCATTTTTATAGCTTGATTTTTGTGGTTGCTGGATATTGTCAGTGTATATCTTCCACTGTGCAGCAGTCTAGCATGACATGTTGACCGTAGAAAACCTTTCTATTTGTGTTAGCAATAGCTAAGAAATAATGATTCCTCAAAATGACTAAAATATATGTTAAATCCACTTGTATTTTGTCTCCCATCTAAGTTCTACAAGCATGTAAAACTGTGCTTTTTCTCCAGCCGCACTGATTATCGTGTGGCTTTACATGCTAGCATGCACTGGGCAAGTTCTGCCCTTTGTTATGATGCTGTGACAGTGTTGCAGAGAGACGAGAATACAACTGGGAATTCCTCTGGTGCACTGATGTACAAGCTGTTGTATAAAAGCCAGTTGAGTAGTGAAACAATTTGAAAATGCAGTAAATCAAAGATGTGAAGCATTAGAGATGGAGGCTGCTTCATTCTTGCAGTGCTTGCCAGCACTGTGTCCCCTTGGGCTTCATCGTTAAGTAGTGCAATTTATGTAAGTCTGAGTATTTCTGCCCATCGTGCCATGCTGACTGATTTCAGTAGCATTGAGTTGGCTTAAATAAGCACAGAATTTAGCCAGTAGCATAATAATTTTCTTATAGCTACCAGGAGAGTCAGTGCTCAGTATCTCACAGGATACTGCTTGTTCTTGCAAAATTAAATGTTTGGTGATGCACAGACTAAACCCTTTGCATGTGTTGCACTCTAACTAGCCTGATTCTGCAGAATGTGAAAACTTGGTGTTCCAGCTCAAGTTAGTGAAAGAGACAGGAGGAGATGATGGGACAGGCAAGTTTGACTCACAGAAATACTACAGCCTTTCAGTGATGCATTACTTTGAATGTATGAGAAGTGAATTCAACTTTTAAAATGTTCAGCTAAACACAAAACCAGAGGGAAAAAATGAGCGCAGTCCACAGAGGCGCTCTCCTTCCACTTCACAGAATCCTGTAGCTGCAGATGCTGGGAGTTATCCTGGAGTGAGGGTGTTTTCTTTGTCTCTTCTGCATTCAGCCTGCGTCACTCACCCTTTCTTTAACTGAAGTATGGTAATCAGTTTCTGACTGACCGCCCTAGGTGTGAGAGACATTTCCTTGTGCTTGCCTAAAGAGCTGTTCTTCACAGGCATTAGGCACACTTACTGCCTGGAGCGTTTTAATTGCTTCAGTATGCATGTATGTCTCATACCCAAAGTAGTYGCTGCTTCTGCATTCCTACAACAGCAGCGGCACAGAGCAGATGCTTCCAGCTTTTCACTTTTGAAGAAAGTTGTCTAGTGTTATCTCTGGATTTGTATTTTCCTGTCTTGCATTTTATGGATAACAAAGATCTAATCCTTCCTCGTAAAGAACACCTTTGGCGATGTTCTCCTGCACTTTTAAGGATTGCTTTCCAAGTGTTTTATCTCTGGAGACATGAAGATTAAATTAAGACTTACCTGCATGGAGGATTTCCATTATTCTTGCTAATAATGCTTAATAGTCACGAATTTAATGGCAGACCTTGAAGTATATAAAAATTTAAGTCCAGAAAAAGGTAAGGATGTTTGGGTTTGGATTTACTATAGGAAGAGCTCATACATTTCTGGAAGTGTTTATATAAAAACATGTATGCTTTATATTTCATGATTGGCAAGCTACATATCATATTTGAGTATTATTAATATGAAAAATTATGTATACTAAAGAATGCTTCATAGGAAAACTTATTTTTGTACTGATGTAAAAGTACATTTCTCCATGAAAAACATGTGGGTTTGTAGGAGTTATTGCTACTTATGACATGGGGAAACGGTACTTATGTCTTTTTAAATTTATTACAAGCATTTGATTTTAAAAGTAGTCCTGATTTCTTCATTTGCACATCATTTTCCCATGCATACAGTTTTCCATGGAAAAGAGTTTCTGGTTTTCCAGTAGCACTTAAATAATGTAACATATATGCAAATTATGTGTAAAGTTCGGATCAAACAGCACTGAATGAGAAAGATAGTCTTATCAAATAGAAGGATACAAAGAAGGAAGACATCTTGAATAACTTTGTTTATAATATCTGATTTTGTTCAATTAGTCATTGATGGATGGAAAATAGTAATTAGTTTAAGCCTCTAAGTGGGCATAGAGTAAATACTACAGGGAGAGGGATGTTAAATTATTTCTGTATTATGCTTGTCATCAGTAATAATGCTAGCTTATGTGCTTTTAAAGAAAAACTTAAAAAGACAAGCCAGCTCTTTGCTAAATATCTAAATTGGATCATTCAGATGACATCTTCTAGCAATATTATTCTTACTATAATTTTCAGAAGGAAAAGTGAATTAACCTAATCTAAAATAAAGCCACCAAAAATCATAGGGATCATACTTTGAAGTATCTATTTGCCCTCTCTACTGTACTTGTATTTTGGAGGTTTCTGTTACATGCAACTTACATTACATTTTGATGCATRTGGTTACGTAAAGGAGACTAGTTGTTACTCCATCTGTTTTCTGAGAAAGGGAAGGTAATAGATATGTTCCCATTTAATAATTTACAAGAGCTAGCTTTTTAGAAGGGATTTTTTCAGTAGTCCTAGAAGAAAAGCATCAAGTTTTAGTGGTTTACTCTTTTATAGCCCTTGTAACTGTATGTGTATGTATAGATATTTCATACTGAAGTATTCAGTAGATGGTGAATTTCTGTTTGAGATAGCTTTTTGGTTACTTTTCCATAGCCAAATACAATAGCAACTGGGCAACGTGCATTTGTTTTAATTGTTTTTTTGGTTTTTAATGCTCTCATTTCTCTGGGTGAAGGCAGTTAAAGGGTATAGAAGAAATGAATACAATGCAGTGTCCCTTGTATCAGATGTGCTGCATGGTGCTACTTTGTAGGACACAGCCTCCACTGGGCTGCAGATTCATAGCTTCCCTTGCTCCAGTGACATTGTAGTGGTGCTTGTAAGAACACTGCTGGGCTTCAGGAGTGTTGTTGTGCGCACACAAACATGGTGACAGCACTGTGTAGTCAATCCTTCCAGAGACCCTCATGGAGGAGGTCAGTTAGGTTTTTAAATATACATGGTAGATGAGTTTGAAAAGAAAACAGCTTGCCTCTATTTAGCAGCTTAGTGTTCATCCAGAGCTGGTTCTGATTTGAGAGACAGAGGTATCTGGTTTGTATGGGATGAACAGTGGAAGTAGGAGGGAGCATTGGGCCTTTTTCCATCTTTGTCACCATAAGGGCTGAAAACATTTGTAGTTAATAAAAGAGTCTTCTCCCATACTTTCACCATGTTTATGGTGACACAAAGGGAGGCAATGAAGAATAGAGGTCACAGTTGTGTGGTACAAATGATTTATCATCATTGTTTTCCCTCTTGGATACTTTGAATGTCATGTTTTGTAAGGATTGGAGGTTTTATAGATGAGTATGTTCACAGGCTTGAATGGTGGAATAATGCTGAGAGCCTGATATTCCCCTTAACCATGCTAGTGATTACTTCAGCCTGCCAGTGTTAGTACTGATAATAACAGGATCATAGCCCTAGTGCAGCTGATCCATATAAGAGTGCTTGTATACTAGCACTTGGGTAAAGTGGTAACTTTACAAGCAGGTGCTGTGTGTACATCATTAGCTTGTGGTCTGTTGCTGGTGCTTAGCAATGAGTGCTGGCAGGAAGAAGCTCACTGCCTCCCAGCAGTTTGGCTCTGAGTTCCTATGTGACTGCTGACCGCTGTGAATGGGAAGCATGTTTGTGTTCAAAGATAGCATGCCAACTTTTTACTGCCATTGTATGGGAGAAGCTATATAGGTTTTCCCTTTGTAAATGGGTCTAGGTCTTTAGATGGCTGACCAGATGGTATTTCTTGCTGGTTATTTTCTTCTTAGCAGAACTCTAGAGTTACAATACAGTTAAGTAGAGAAAAAGCACTTAATTACATTATATTTCACTTACTGGGACCATCTCTGCCTTTAAGGCTGTAATTAGTACTTTTCGGGGGAGTCTGGAATCTTTAAATCGATCCAAACACTTATAAAATAAGAATTAAATATAAACTCTTGCATAGTAAGCAGTAGATACTGGAATTAATTTCAGAAGATAAGGAACGTGCTGTACTAGGTGGATATTGAAAACATCTACCTCCCACAAAGAATGCAGGCTTCCAGAAGTTTGGTTGTAATAAATTCAAGCAAGTATTGCACCATTATGTGGGCTTGCAGTAAGTTAGTATGTGCATACAGCAACTTTGAAACTTTAAAGACTCTGGATTTGATTGATATGTTCCAAGAACCTTACTCTGAGGAAAAGAGAACTCTCAACCTGCTGGTCTAAAATGAGGGAATTGTGCCTTGTAGCTGCAGTGTAGCATTATGGAATGATGAGTCCTTTTTCCATGATACCAGTGAGACTTCAAGGGATGTTAGAGCTAGATGTTAAACACTGCTCATCTTCATGTTCTGCTTTTGTAGGGTAAAGGATTTGGTAAATCAGCTAGAAATTAACTTATGTTTTACTACTTAGTATTCAATTTTTAAACTTATTTAATATACTATTGTTTGAATAAATTTGTAGAACACTGTCATAGTGTGCAATAGAAAACATGCTTGCAGCTCATTGCAAAGAACTACTTCTTTTTGAACTGATGTTGCCAAAGAAGTGTAGTGTTTTCTTACTAATCTCTGCTACTCTATTTTCTCAGTGAGTAGAACGACCTACCAGGTGGACTATGCCCTGGTCTGTAGTTCCTAGGTAGAGAACAGAGCTTGGTAAAGTGAGCTTGTGGTGAGAAAAGTGTTGTGGTTTGGTGGTGATCATGGTGTTTGTTTGTTTTTTCTCCCAGTGCTGATCTTACCTGCAAGGGGAAAATACGTGTTATTTTTCCATCTTACATTTTGAAGTAGTCATGTAAGAAGTTTGTGTCTTAGAGGACAGCCTCTTAGTATGTAGGCATTTGTTTGTACTGGTTAGTTTGCTTAGTTAACAGAATTTAAAATTATGTGGAACTGTTTTTTAAATCTAAGTGACAGAAAACCCAGTCATAGACTCAACATTAGTTCAATGTTCAAGAAATAAACTGGCACTTCCCATTTAGGGACTTTGTTACATGTCACCAATAGAAATATCTACATTTGAGAAAACTCAAATGCATTTAAAAATGAGTATTTTGTTTTCATTAATACAATTACTTTAGTGTTTTGAGATTGTTTGTTCATTGTTAGTCAACAAATGACTCACTGTCAGTGA
The DNA here is from genome assembly GCF_003343005.1 of Rhea americana. Taxonomy (NCBI): domain Eukaryota; kingdom Metazoa; phylum Chordata; class Aves; order Rheiformes; family Rheidae; genus Rhea; species Rhea americana. The sequence goes on along the minus strand of NW_028186072.1, from coordinate 1,647,703 downwards.
CTTGTACAATTTGGACAACTTGTGAACAGAGTAGATAAACGTGTTTCTTCAGCAAAGTGACTGTTCCTGAGGAGTGTGAATACACTGGTTCATATGAGGAATTAGTTGAATAATAGACTTCATTAATTACTTTTAAAGGTTAATTAACTCTGCCTTCAGTTCAGCTGTTTTTTCCTGTCCAATTATCTAATTGAGCCCCAGATGTGGATTTATTTGGCAGCCTACAGGGGAATCAGTGCCCTTCCACCTCAGCAGTTGCCATAACCCAGTATGACAAGTGCTTTCTAGGCACTTTGAAGTAGATTACTCTTTCCCTCAGTTTATCTAGCAGTTACAGCTGCTCTTATGCCCTGTGGCTTATTCCTCTCACCAGTGTATGATGCTGTATAAGTGCCAAGATTGTCCTAATACATTGCCATTTTCTGAGGAATTTGTAGACAACAGAATTCCACTGTTTGTGTTGAAGCGAGATCACTTTCTTCATCTGCATGTGTCCCATACAGGGATAGGCACAAACTCTATGAAGTGCATTCTGGTGTCATCTTCTGTTTTTGTTTTCTTTGAGAAGTTGATGGGTAAGGKTTGAGTGGCATATTTGAAAAGTCAGATAAGACCCAACACAATATGTTGCTAGTAGAGTTGTACTTCAGTGAAATACAGAATTGTATATAAAGGATCAAGGAGACGAGATGATATTTAATGCTTTACTACAGGGAGAGAGGCTTAAACATGCTTGGTTCTCAGACTTGTGATCCTCCTTCGTGTATTTATTTTTAGAGGACAGACATGGGGTTTTGGAGGAGGAAGAATGCTTGTGGTCACCACCCCTCCTCCCCCACTGTGACATCTCTATCCAGAAACAGAACTCTTGGGATGTCTTCTAGTTTGTGAGGCTTCAAAGGAGGAGCTTCTGGCTTACCACTGCTGTGCACAGGTGACTAAACGGATCTCCTTAAAGTGTGATATTTCTGTTACTTGAGTAAAAGTGTGCCCAGCTAAGGAGAAAATGCAGAGTTTCCCTTGGAGACATGGCCAGAGACCCACAGAGTGTTGCACTCCTTGCCTAACTTTAAGGCAGTATGAGGGTGCTGCCCAAAAAAACCAAATGCCTCTGCCCTTTTCTTGTCCTGAAACCACTGGCACTGTCACAACAGCATTTACAGAGCTGTTCATTCATCCTTGTTGGTAGGTGTAGTGGAAACTATTCTTCCTGTTCCTCTTGCTGTAAGATATTGTAAACAATTGTTCTGCCCTCCCTGCAAAGGGATCCCGGGCAGTAATGAGGATTAGGATGTGGAAAGTTAAACAGTCCTTACTTAAATCTACATTTCCTTGCTCACTGTAATGGTGTGACCATCTGTTCTGACAATTGGTTGTCTATGTAGTTAAATGTTTCACTGTGGATAAAGGGCTAACTCTGTAGTCTTGATGGAAAATCTACTAGTCCTCAGTCATATCCTGGGCTGCAATGGCACCAGAGTTCTCAAAATAAGCAGTTATGATGCCATCTTCCTGAAGGAAGGAGAGAGACTTGCTGTATTTCAGAAAGAATATAAAAAAAAAAAAAAAAAGAAAAAAAAAAAAAAAAAAAAAAAAAAAAAAAAAAAAAAAAAAAAAAAAAAAAAAAAAAAAAAAAAAAAAAAAAAAACTTGATCTGTGTTCCTGTGGTGTAATGTCAGTGATCTCAGTATGGTAGACTGAAAAAACAGCTGCTATGAAATGTATTACACATAAACGTAGCATCTGGGGACAAGAACTAGAAGAAAGCCAATGTCACTCCAGGCTTCAAGAAGGGCAAGAAGCAGGACCCAGGGAACTATAGGCCGGTCAGCCTCACCTCCATCCCTGGAAAGGTGATGGAACAGCTCATTCTGGATGTCATCTCCAGACCTATGGAGGAAAAGAAGGTGATCAGGAGTAGCCAGCATGGATTCACCAAGGGGAACTCCTGCTTAACCAATCTGASAGCCTTCTRTGATGGAATGACTGGCTGGGTRGAKGAGRGGAGARCAGTKGAYRTTGTGTACCTTGACTTCAGCAAGGCTTTTGACACTGTCTCCCATAACATCCTCCTAGAGAAGCTCAGGAAGTGCAGGTTAGACGAGTGGACAGTGAGGTGGATTGAGAACYGGCTGAAAGGCAGAGCTCAGAGGGTCGTCATCAGTGGCGTGGAGTCTAGTTGGGAGGCCTGTGGCTAGTGGTGTCCCCCAGGGCTCAGGACTGGGTCCCATCCTGTTCAACTTCTTCATCAATGACCTGGATGAGGGGAGGGAGTGCCTCCTCAGCAAGTTTGCTGATGGTACCAAGCTGGGAGCAGTGGCTGAGACACCTGAGGGCTGTGCTGCCATTCAGAGAGACCTGGCCAGGCTGGAGAGCTGGGCAGAGAGGAACCTCCTGAGGTTCAGCAAGGGCAAGTGCAGGGTCCTGCACCTAGGGAGGAATAACCCTRGGCACCAGTACAGGTTGGGGACTGACCTTCTGGAGAGCAGCTCTGCAGAGAAGGACCTGGGAGTGGTGGTGGATGACAAGTTGACCATGAGCCAGCAATGTGCCCTTGTGGCCAGGAAGGCCAATGGTATCTTGGAGTGTGTATTGGGAAGAGTGTTGCCAGCAGGTGGAGGGAGGTGATCCTGCCCCTCTGCTCAGCCCTGGGGAGGCCTCCTCTCGAGTCCTGTGTCCAGTTCTGGGCTCCCCAGTACCAGAGAGACATGGAGCTACTGGGGAGAGTCCAGCATAGGGCTACAAAGATGATCAGAGGGCTGGTGCATCTGCCCTCTGAGGAACGGCTGCGAGAGCTGGGCCTCTTCAGCCTGGGGAAGAGCAGACTGAGGGGGGATCTTATCAGTGTGTACAAGTACCTGAAGGGAGGGTGTCAAGGGGACGGGGACAAACTCTTTTCAGTTGYCCCGTGTGACAGGACAAGAGGCAATGGGCAGAAATTGAAGCACAGGAAGCTCCGCCTGACCGTGAGGGGGAATTTCTTCCCTGTGAGAGTGACAGAGCACTGGACCAGGTTGCCCAGAGAGGTTGTGGAGTCTCCYTCTCTGGAGATCTTCAAGGCCYGCCTGGATGCAGCCCTGTCTAACATGCTCTAGGTGACCCTGCTGAGCAGGGAGGTTGGACTAGATGATCTCCAGAGGTCCCTTCCAACCTTATGATTCTAAGAAGTTACCACTCTCAAGCAACTTCTTTTTAGGAGGACCGCATCAGACAGTTCTTAACCTTGATAAGAATTAAAATTAGGCTGATAGGTATATATTTTTTTCCTGGCCTGAAAGCCAGATCAGATTCTCAAACTTTGTCTTTTTTTGTTGTTTGCATAGTATTTAGTGAATTCTCAAATTTACGTTATTTCTCAGATTTGATTATTTTCATTGACTGTAAGCTGTTTGGAACAACTGTTTTGAGCAGTCAGTCTGTGTTTTGTGATTTCTCTGCTTGTTTTATGACTTCTCTACTCTCCTGAGGGCTGAAATGAAATACTTGCACTGTTTTCAGGTGGCCTTTCCAAGGACTGGCAACACCAACATTTGGAATACCTACTAATATGTCCAACTTTCTTGAAGGTTTATTGAGATTTGTGAAAGTGTAAAAGATTGTCCATCTCGTTCACAGACTTTTTGCAGTGGATTTAATCAAAACAAAAGTCATCAAAACTTAAAGTAATTGTGTGAAAGGTTGAAAGAATTTCTGCAGAGCAAATACAAATCTGGCAGAATATATGAAATCTAGTTATTAGAAGCAGGGCTAATTCAGGACAGTTGATTCCCTCAGAACTCSCCCTGAGGTCTTTGTTATCCTGGGTTTGTTTGCTTGTTATGTAACAAAACAACAATCAACAATTTGATATTAGTGGTAAGCTGCATGGTATTCTACCTATTAATGCCATTTTATGGGATTTAGGTAAAACATGCTCACTGGTTGCAGGGAGAGGGAAGTAAATGGCTTTTAATGGCATTAGTGTAAAGGCAAAGTTGCAGCATATTCATGGTGAAGCAATGACTGCAAAATAGGATGATGAGAGTTCAGAAAATCTAGAGAACAGTTTTGTGGTTGCATCCAAAGCACCTTTGCTATTTAAAATACAGTAGTTTAACTGCATACTGTTCTGTAGTTTGGGGGAGGAAAAACCTTTTCTTCTTGTTTGTTTGAATATTTTTGATGATTTTTTTCTGCTACAGATAGGCATTCCCAGAAAACAGACTCCAACTTGAGATCCAGAGACCTGCTCCCAATGATGGGAGCATGTTAAGAGTTGTTCCCCTACAAAGCATCTGTGTTCCTTGGATAACAGGCTGATTTGGAGTTTGGTTTTTGGAAGATTAGAGTTTTCTAATCTGAAACTTAGTGTGGCCACTCTGACATTTAGTATTTGAAAAAAGTGAAATAAGTCACACTTACACTATTGAAAGAGCAGTTAACCCAAGGTGGTATGTAAGATGCTGTTCTGCTTGGGATACTGCAGCACAAAGTCTCATAGACGAAGTCTGTAAAAGTCCTAGCAATGCATGTGGGTGAAAAGAGCATGTGTGTGTGCAGGASGGGGCTTTGCACACTACTCTTGTCTATGGGTAATCTTCATGCTTAGATCTAATGATGAATYACCAATTCACAGAGAAGGGATTCCTGGAAACAAACACTCCTTTGAATTGTTTAATTATTACTAAATTCAAATGATTTTTCTCTTTCTCTTTTCCCTGCCTGTTAAGAAAGAAATAAACAATGTACCTGGAAAAATACACAGCCAAACCAAAGCTCAATTCACTTGTGCAGCCAGGTAATATGAAAATATACAGGGGAGAAGAAATGATGTTAASTGTGTTAATTTCTGTGTGTTATGGTTTGTTATCTCCTAAAGCTTAATGTTGGCTTCATGCAGCTTGCTGCATATAATTCAGAAATACAGTTTACAGCCTCTCTCATAATTATACTTCTCATTGTTTGGTAGTGCTCTTTATATCTTTTGTTCTGTCAGAGAGTTGTAACGTTAAGTCCATAAAAGCATGACATGAGAATAGATTTTTCTTTTAATTGCAGTTTTAAATATTAATTAGCTAAAATAGTATAATGGGGAAAATAAGGAAGAGCTAGTTTTGTGGGCAATAGATCTTTGATTTTAATACAGTGACAATCTGTTTTGCGACTTCAGTAGTGTAATCTTAATATCGTTTATAGGGGACTGTGTTCCTAAAGCTGTTAAATATAAATATAAAGCTGTATATAATTTATTATGATTTTGCTGTCAACATTTGATCTGTTTATATATATTGCAGTTGCACAAATGGATCTTTGCAAACAAACTGGTTTTACAACTAGTCCTGAAATTGAATTCAGAATTTGGTATTTAAGGACATATGTACACTGTCTAATGGATTTCTTGAGCTATCTCACAGGACTGTAGAGGACAACTTAGGTGAAAGCAGATTCTGTTCAGTGTTTGTTGCAAAACCGGTGTAACTACAGGCCAWCACTAGCAAATGTGGACGAGCATATAAGTTGAAATTTTGCATATATGTACAACTAACTGCACAGGACTCACAGTGTAAAAGTATTAGGTACTTTGACTTTTTTCATTGAAATTAAGTAACACTGATAGGTATACTAATACGTATAGGTATATATGTATAGATAGCATATATGTGCACATATGCTATGTGTATATGTATATATACCTGTATAGATGTATAGGGTAGGTATACCAATAGGTAACATGCTTCCATTTACATGGAGTTACCTCCATATAAGTAATGAATCTTTGAAGGCAATGGAATAAATATTTAAGTGAGATTTCCCTTTCGTAACCAATTTCAGTGGAATAAAACCCCTTTCATCTAGGACACGTATTTCATCAAGATTTTGCTGCAGGCTCTTGGCAATAGAGTTTTGCCACTAATGGTTAAGTAATAGCTATTATCTTGAATCTTTTTTAAAAAAGAAAATGCAGCAGTAAAAAATCCCAAAGCTGCTACTTCCATTGCTTATTTCTAGGATTACAGTGACTGAAATGGAATGTTGGGGAAGCTGTTCAGAAAAGGATTGCACTTGGAAAATGAAGACATAGCAAGAGTGAGCATTTAGGTGTTGCRGGTAACCCTTAAAAGCCTAGATGGTGTGGCAGCTGTGGCACGCCGGAGACTGGTGTACCTATGAAACACAGCCAATGCTTGTGCTGACTAATGCAGCTGGCATTGGTCTGGTGCTGCTGAGGGAAGGTGCTTCTCTTGGCTCTGATTGTAAAGAGACCAGTGTGTTTTGTTTTGGATGAATGTGTTCTGTGGGAAGTGGAGGTTTCTCTTGTGGTTGTAATGTGCCCTGTACATCAAGGAGTGTTGCTATTTCACTTAAAATACGGATGAGCAGTGGAGGAGTTCAAATTCCATAAATATTTTTCCTCTACTATCAAGTACAGATTCTGCATGTCTTAAAGGCTTTTGTGGTAAAGCAGCCAGATGTGCGTGTTATGACTGTCACTGTTGAGAACTAAGCCAAATGAATTGCAGACTACTGAAAACCAGGGCTCTTATAGGAAATGGCTGTTGAACCCGTAAACAGAGCAGTAACTTTTTGCAGGAGACTTGCAGGGCACAGTACTAAGCTATTCCTTGGTTGTTAAAAACCTGATTGCACATGGGGATATATTAGAGCAGAGCTGGATGGAAGGTGGTGTTGGCTGATTTGTGGCGGATTAGAGTGCTTTTTGAATGTAAGGCTGTGCGTATGGTTAGCGGTCAGAGTTCCAGCTTATTGTTCCCAGGCGGCAGCTTGATTTATTCAGCTGTGAGAAGCAGTGCTTGTCAAGTAGAATAAACAGCATCTGCCAAATATGCAATATTTCAAGTAACATCTGGACTTACCTTGGGCTTGGATGGCTTTCCTCCTGGCATCAGAGATCTACCATGTAGTGGGGAGTGTGGCCACTTCCGAAAAACTGCAACCGGCACAAATGGGTTTGTATCTGGGTTAACATTTGATAAATAAGCAGTTTCTTCTGAAAAGGAGATGTGTATACTTCTAAGAATGATTATTGAAGCTTGAAYTAAAAATGAAAAAATGCTATCTGAATTCAGATCTGTTCTGCTTTTAATGATTGGGGGGGAAGAACAGACTTGTATCCTGGTAACATTAAGACACACTGTAGTATGTCTGTTAAGGTGTATTCGTGCTGTCTAGGTAATAGACTGTCAAAAATAAATTAATGTAACTGAAAATATAAGTGATTTTGTAATTTCCAGTGCTTCTAACTTGAAGTTAAAGCTTTAAATTTACAAACACGAACAAAAGTACTTTCTGAATTTCTAGATTAAATAACTCTTACTTTGCTCATGTCTTGCTCTCTCTCAGCATGTTATAAGCTACATTAAGTTATAAACTAGAACCAATTTTCAGACATTGGAAAAAATGTACAGTTAGTCTTTACATTGGAAAATTATCCAATAATAGAAACAATGTCTTGATTTCTCAAATGCTAATATAGCTCTCAGCTGAAGAGATGCTTCACTTTCCCAATATATCTGGTTTATCTAGAGCATTAATTGCTTTTCTAGAACCAATCTTCRTATTCCAGGTTAATTTCTTTGCTAAAAGAAAGCATTCTTGAATTTCATGCTCTTCTGGAGCTTTATTCTGAATTGCCTCTGTTCAATGGCTTTATCATATTCAGATGCTAATGTGTTGTGTCCGTCTTTTGTGAATGTCTGGCTAGAGATTGAAATTAGCATGTTAGAAATAGATTTGAAAAAGATTGTTTCTTTGTGTCCTTATATTTTATGAATAATTTAAAGAAAAGGATCAAGCATTTTGTAAATGGTTCCTAGAACTGAAAGCCGATGGGCCTTTGAATAGTGTCATTCCTGTAACAGTGGTCTGTTCTTTAACGTGGATTCTTTCTCTACTATTAGTAGTACAATAGGGATGATGCAATTAATTTTCTTACGCATATTCTTGTATTCTTATTTAAATAGTTGCATTCTGATGGTGTTTTCATAGACCTGGAAAAATGCAGGCAGTAAAGACGGTGCTTATTTAAGTACTAGACTTATTGCAGATGGCATTTGATAAATGGAGAAAATTGAGCTACATGGCAGGAATTGAATTTCTTCTGCTTTGTTTGTGTGAAGTATTTTAATCTGTTGCATATAACTCTGCTTTGGAAGTCTGCCTGAAAAGTAAATGTGTTTCTACTAATTACAGAAGTCATATAGAAATGTTTAGGCAGTGGATACCTTGAAGAGGAACTATAAATCAAAACCAAAATGTCTTCTCTGCGCCAGCCCATATTTTTGGTGCATTTAATATCTGAGTGTGGCCCATTTTCTGCTTTTCTTGCATTAAAAAAAATTGTCCTCTTCTCACTGCATTTTACTAGTGATCCTCAACAACATTTTAGTGATACAACAGTTCTTTCTCTCATGTCTGAGCTAATGAAAATTAAAGGACTTGTGAGTTATTTATTTTTGTAAGACTTTATTAATAACTGATATGGTTAGGCTCAGAAAAACTATATAGATTTTCTATTTCTGCAGTGAGTAGCTTGTTCCTAAACTTCTTCCTGAGCTAAAGCCATATTGCAATAAATCACTTTAATAGTGAAATAAAAACTTTAATACGGTTTGTACACCAGGTTAACTTAGCAGTTCAAATTTATGTATCCTGTTACATTCGTATAACCTTTTTCTATAAAGGGTTGTGCTGAAAAACTAGACAGTGTCTGGTTTATTAGGTGTGAACCCAAGGCATACTTGAGCTAAACTCAGTACCAAAGTGAAAGCCTTGGATCTTTTATTTGACATAAGTTTTAGGAGTTTATTTTTTTGCCTCACTTAATCTTTCTACTTTAAAGTTCTGACTTTTCCATGTTTTGCCTTGTAAAGGCTTGTCTTCCTGGTAGTTTGTGCAGTTCAATAGGATATAAGTTAAAACTGCTACAGTTAACAAGTGAATACTCTAAGTTATAATAGCATCTTTTTCTGTTACTTTTCTGGCTCAATGTAAAGCACTTCTAGATCCACCCATTCTTTTGGAATAAGTGATAAGTCAGGGGAAGGACAGATAATTTTAAAGATGAAGTTATTGGGCTTGTGCGTGTTGTGTATACATCTGTTGTGTGTTCAGAGGAGTATTATTTTTGTTTGGTCCTTTCCTTCCTCCAGATAAGAAAACAAATTGGCAAAAATGTGCTGTGTCTGATATAGCTTTTTGACGTGGCATTTGGCTTGCATACAAAAGTGGCTTTGTATGAGGGAGCTGCAGGGAAGTTGTCCAGTGATGATGGCTGCTCATCACCATGTTTGAGGAAAGCTTGGGAAGCTGCACTGGCTGAATCCAAGCAATTGCCCCTTTGGAAGGAGCAGCAGACATGTTCTTTATTTGGGATTGTGGTTGTGTTGGTCTGTGCTGGAAGAAGTGCACTGGCTGTGTTTCTATCATGAAGATTCACTAAGCAGTGCCAGCACAATGCACACTGGCATGCGGGAGCACTTGGAGTATCTTATGATGCTGTAACTGGCACTATCTGCTACTGCTTTTCCAGCCCTTCTTGAAGGGAGGGATGTGTCAGATGCTAGAGAAATGAAGCTCTCAGAGGGAAGAGTGGGAGAGTGCGTTGCTTTGTCGTTATTTTGAGAGGAGTACTGAAGAGAGGTGGTGGAGAGAAGAAAGGCAAAATAAGAAAAGACCCAGATAGTATTTGGGATGCAGCCAGAGCGTAGACAAATTATCTGGGAGGTGAATACGGAGTGATATGAAGTGAGGAGAAGCTCAGAAAGCATGATAATGATGGGAAGTAGTTTAGGAATGTAGATTATAGTCAARCTAAGAGGAAGCGTTATTGTGATCCTAGTGTTTGGGGAAAAAAATGTAGGAGGGAAGATGTGAGATGAAATGGGAAAAAATGAATATATATTTTAGTCAAAACAAAGTCATCTCGTCCCAGACTGGATGGATGGATGTGCTGAAAATTTGATAGTAGGATAGAGGGGATGCAAATATATGGGGGAGGGAAGATTTGTGATTTCATTAACAGTTCTAGCAGTGTCAAAAATGCAAGATACAAACTAAAGAATTACTGAGCCCACAAGAATGGAATTCAAATCATAGTCTTCAAAATGTGAAAAGTGCTGAGTTTTAAAATTACAATAGCATGTATAATAATGCAAATATAAAAATATATTTAAGAAAGTAAGTGTGAAACAGCTGTAAACTAAAATATTTGCCTTCATTACTTTTTTGATATAAGTAGGATTTTTTTTCTCCGGGATTGTGAAGGGTTTTTCACAGATGAATTTTATTCTTTTGTATGGAGAAGCTAGCTGAAAAGAAGAAATTCTGATTCCTCATTGCCTCTGAATGACCTTTTTTTCTTTTTCTCTCTCACCGTTGTCACTTCTATCAGATGATTCTCATTGACAAGTCCAGGCACTCACATAGGTCATTAGAACTAAATAAACAACAAAAACAGCTTTCCCCTCCCCCCTTTAAGGAGAGCTGAAAAATTCAGGACTTGTAACAATGCTTTGAAAGCTGGCAGGAGCACCGGACAACCTTTTCCTGTTCTTGAGAAAACTGTTCTTATTTTGCTAAATAATGAACTAAAATAAATTTTCATTTACAGGCTGCAGAAGGCTCAGTGCTTGTTATGCTTCAGAGAATGGGTAAGGTTGGAAGGAACCTCTGGAGATCATCAAGTCCAACCCCTCTGCTCAAGCAGAGAAACTCTGTTAATTGAGTTTTTTTCCCCATAAACGGCGTTAGAAAGCTTTGCATTGTGTAGCTGATAGGTTGATCACTTTTAAGGGAAGAACTTGCATCTAACAGAATGGACTCTATTATAGTTTTAATGGACACTTTTCTTTGCCTAAAAGTAAAAATTACAGATGTTCAGCAAAAATAGTTGGCAAGATAATTATTAATTTACATGCCACTGAATAGAAACCCTGAATGAATTCTTCCCTTACCAAAGTCTATGTACTACTTTATGTGAAGCTATTAAAAGTTGATTAGATTAATCTGATGTAGTGCTGTATCCACCTCAACGCTGTATTACCCTTATTGCTGTTAGATTTGAGCACTAGCTGATGTAGATGGACCATTCTATGTAATTTATTTCTGTAAACTAGTTGACTAGCAACTCCCACTGTACAGACATGGAAAAGAGCTTAGGTGACTGGCTTAAATCTCACATCTTCAAAGGAGCTTTTCCTGGCATGGAAGAGCATTTCAGAAAATAATTCCGTCCTGTTAATGTTTGTTTGTGGATGCAGAGGTAAAAAGAATGTGTCTGGAATTTACTGTCTTGCAACAAAAAGAACAATATTAGTGATTTGTTCAAGATACTTTCAGATGATATTTTACACTAGCAACATTTAAAATTTTACTTGATGCCACTTGTGACTTCCTGTGTTACTATACTAATATATATATATATATATATATATATATATATATATATATATAAAATATATATATATAAAGATTTGATGAATGAACATCTACAGCTCAATGAATTGCATTAGCAAGCAAACATAGTTTCTGCAGTGCCTGATAAACTAATTTGGGGTCACTATAATCTGTGGGTTCTGATGAACCAGTTGGTATCAGAGCTGTGAATGTTTTCAAAGGAAAACGTGGAAAGGATGATGAGAACATAGAAATGATCTGAGACCTAATTCTTGTTTCCTAGAATGGTGCGATTGCTACTCTAGTGAGGGTGTAAACTGAGGTGAGATCAAAACCAGGTCTTAGCAGAACATTTGATACATCAAGTAATTGGAGTAATATCCCAGACTTCTGTAGCCAAATGCAAAATATTTTATTGAAAAATAGTGTAGGGGAAAATTAATTTTAGCATACTTGTATATTTGCACCTTTCTCTTTAAAATATTTTGGTTTGTAGTATGGTGCACATATAACCACAATGCAAACTGTTCCTCAGTTCTATGAAGTGTTAGAGCTTGCCTTTGGAGAAAAACTCAATATAGATTAATCCAGCCTTTCTGCTGTGATTTCTTCAAAAAAGAAAAAGGGAGAGAAAAATATCTGCTGTTGGAAGAAGACGTCATGAAGTACTTCAGTGCACTATCATTATCATATTGTTTTAAATCGTTATTTTTGYATATTTGCATCTCGTCTCTATGAAACTTATAAGTGAAAACAAGAGGAAGTCTTTGTCACTCTTTGCTGAATTTGACAAGCTCTACTTTATTTTAGGATTTATTGTGATGGAAATAAGCTCCCAAGTGCTTAATGAAGCTGAACATTATACTTGCAATGAATAGGAATGTCTTGTAGAGCCAAGTGTTATCCAAATACAGTAAAGATGTATACTTATGAAATGATAAGTTCAATTCTTTTGGTTTATTTTTTTTTATTGGGTTTTACCAAATGTTCTAAAAATAACTTTATTTGCAACATCTCTTGCACAGTAATGACTAGATCCTGTCATTTAAGGTGCAAGTCGAAATTTTCATGTGGTAGGTACATGTTTAAAGGCTAGTAAATCATATTTTTTTAGCAGAATTAAAATAAATTTATTCTTTTCTGCTTTGCAGTTGAAAGATGCATGAGTGTTATGCAGTCTGGGACTCAGATGGTTAAACTGAAGAGTGGAACCAAAGGGCTAGTTCGTCTCTTCTACCTGGATGAACATAGGACCTGCATCCGATGGAGACCATCCAGAAAAAGTGAAAAGGCAAAAAGTAAATTTTTAATATTTCTTTGAATTCCTTGGGCAGTTCAGTTTAGAATGTGAGTTAGAGGGAAAATTGAACAATATTTTTGGATAAATTAAATCTTTTCAGTGCTTATTTAAAGTGTGATGTGATACTTAAAGCTTTTCATATGTGCAAGTAGAGTTTAACTACATAGTAGAAGTTTGGCATTGTGAAAGGAATGGAAATGTATTTCAGTCTGGTGTCAACATTTTGCCATGGGTTTATGTAAATTATGAACAAACTCAAGGATGGCTTTACAACAAACTGTGCTGACCTCTTAAATGCACACAGAGTTTTAAATATAGAATCTAGAAAGGTTTTGATGAATTTCTTAAATTTAGTAAATGCAATAAATTTCTATAAATATTATTGTATGTTTAAGTTACTATATGGCATTATTTCTGTTTCTAACTGGAAATAATAGTTCTGTTCATTCAAATCAATGTTTTATTCAATAAAGCAAGGGCTAGAAATCATAGTATTGTCAGGTTAGTTAGTGACATTAGGTGTTTTTGGTCAAGTGAGTGGTAGCTAAAGGCTACTATGTTAAAAGAGCATAGCTCTTTGGAGTCACATTACCTTAACACAGCAAAAATATCCCTCTTTATACTGTGGAAAGGATGGCTGCTATGAGTGTGGTCCCTCTGGAGCGCTGTAATGTTACTGATAGAATGCAGTTGGCATCCAGCTCCTCATGTTCCTCTTTGAATACTTTACAGTCTACTGGCTTAGCAGAGAGCGCTCAGAGCTTTGCTGTAACCTTTTTGTCTCTGTAATAGTTCTGCCTTTGAGGGCAGGTTTACTGTGCACACAGTATGGCCAAAGCAAGGATAAACTTTCAAACCTCAAAGTCTCTTCTGATATGAAGATCTAATATTAAAAATACTTAATTTTTACTGTGAATAATTTGGAATCGTTCAAAAGTAGTAAGAAATTGAGTGCATATCCAAGCCATATCAGTTCTTAATTTCCCTTTTCCCTCCACAGTTGTCATTGATTCCATTTACAAAGTTGCTGAAGGACGCCAGTCTGAAATTTTCCACCGTCATGCTGAGGGGAACTTTGACCCAAGCTGTTGCTTTACTATTTATCATGGTAACCACATGGAGTCACTGGATCTGATTACCTCTAACCCAGAGGAGGCTCGCACCTGGATCACAGGACTGAAATATTTGATGGCTGGAATAAGTGATGAGGACTCCCTTGCTAAACGACAGAGAACTCACGATCAGTATCCTTTTATAAGCCTGAACTCCAGCTCCCATTTCAATATTTCTGGTTTATGTTTTAGTAGCTTTGGTATAGGATGTCTTTTCACTTCTTGTTCAGAGACTGAAAATTTTGCTATTGATTGCGATGGAATTGTGTTACAGATTTGACATGACATTTATCTGTACAATAAAACATCAGCTGTGACTTAGACTGGATTAAACTCCTTAGAAGTCTGTGAGCATGGTCTTCTATTTTGTTAGTGAAATTTGTGTCAAAAGGTCAAAGCATTTATTTTTGGTAATCTAAATAAAAGCTAACCCCAGCATGCAGTTAGCAGGTGGTAGTTTGATCAGGCCCTACAGCACAGTGCAGTAATAGTGTCATTCTTACATAGTTGTTCCTTTCTGTGCTTTTCTTAAAAGGAAAGCCTTTGTGTGTGAGCCTGTGTGGTCTGGCTGGTTGTGTAGTTACCTTTCTATTAACAACCTGTGAAAGATTTCAGTGTCCTGACTTATTTAGTATAGAAGGATTTTTGTCATCATCTATTTGTCCAATTGTACACTTACTCTGCTGTGAGTTGCAAAGTCCATTAGAAGACATGGTGATGTTACTGGTTGGAAATTCCAGCTTGTTAGTCTTTGTGCGGATGAAACCCTAAACTTTGAGTGTTTTTCAGTAAACTGACCAGTGATTCTTGGACATCTTCATTTCTCTTGGTCAGTATGTATCAGGTATCTATGTCTACTTCTTGGCCTCCACTGATTTTTGAGGAGCACAAATCTTTAAAACTCAAAAGTATTGTAGTCTAGTAACAAAAGTAAACTTCTTGAAGATCATAGCTACTGAATGTTTTCCTGATACGCTTTTTTTCAATACAGTGCTATCTAGAATGTTAAACACAAAAACCTGTCTCCCTGCTAAACAAGAAAAGATTATCTTGATTATAATTGTAACCAGTCTGCTGCTACAAGGAAAGCTACAATGGTTGTTCGCAAATACTTCTCCTGGAGAATATATATACTTCAGACATTTTTAACTTCTATTTTCAGTGTTTAGTTCTGACACAAGACGGCCACAGATCTGTTTGAGGGGTATATTGCATGCTCTGTGAAAACATATATAACTTTCTGTATTTATCTCTGATTCTTCAGAGTTGCACATATCTGCTGTATGTTCCCTGCCGGTGAAGAGTCACTTCAAGTCTTGTTTGTTACCAAATGTGGCAGCTAGAAGACTACAGACAAAATGACCTTATAACAGTTGCAGCTGGAGTCAGAATTTAGCAAAAGCCACAAAGGGATTTATGTGTAAAAAGAAGGTAAAAGTTACCGGTTAGGAGATGGGGAGGTCCAAGCAGATGAAGGAGATGCAGGAAACGATATCAGAACAAACCCAGCAGTATTTAAAAACTTAGAATACATTCTAAGAGAAGAGAAGAAGCTAAAATCAGAAATGAGAGAACCAGGGGTTATTACTGTGAACCCAGGTGTAAATAATTGTCAGAAACTGGTGCCAGTTTCAAACATTTAAATGAAACTTCTGTGTTTAATGTTTCTTTCCTTTGCATTTGTTCAGTGTCACCTTGAACCCATGCAAACTTGTAGAATATCCTGTGATAGGTTGTTGTAGACATGAATGGTGTGCTATGTGAAGTTAAAAAAAAAAAAAAAAGCAATTCTTAACAGTTGCTAGCTTTATTTGATGTCYTTTCATTCTTGTACAGGGAGAAAAAGTGAAATCCCTATCCATTTTCTCTGTGTAACTTATGATATTTATTGATGTGTTGCTGCCCTGTGGAAGGTATGGTGTAAAAGGTGAGGGCAGAGATATCGGAGAAAGTGGTGATCAGAGGAGAAGTTGTTGAGAAATAGAAGGSTTAAATACAAATGAAAATTGTAGCATAGTCCTTGAGAAATCAGAGAGATGAAAATGGTTGGGTGGTTTTTTTTTGCTTGTTTGTTTGGTTTTTTGAGGCTATTAATGGAAACCACGGGGTGGTAATGTACATGGACTGGTTTCATTGAGTCTCATTCATTCCATCCTCTCGCACTAGATTAGTGACATCTCTTATACAGATGCCTGTTGAGCCTAAGTCCTGAGAGTCGTAAGTCCAGCAGCACTCAGACATAACTCCACTGAAATTGGTGGATTTAATTACACCTGATGATTCTACAGAAGAGATACACTAGCAAAAATGATTTAGTTCAGCATCAGCATGGAGAAACCATATAGATATCATCTGATCTCTGTCAACAATGAACTTATTTCACTGTATGCCCTAGTAGTTCCAGTGGAGGCTGGGAGAAGTCTTCATTCAAACATTTTGCCTGGAGGCACTGACTTGAAAAAGATATGTTAGTGAAGGTTATCTTGAGTATTGCTCAGTTCTTTTCCAGAGCAGATGTTAAGGTGCTCTGCTAAGGAGTACATCACTACTGCCCAGCGGAGCTGGGCCCTGGATCTCCTCTTGAGTTCTAGTCTACCTTATCTGCCAAATGCTCTGCCTTCCTGCTCCCTGAAGAAATCACTCTGTTGTACCTTTCCTTTAACCTGTTTGCAGCTGGGTGAAACAGACTTTTGAGGAAGCTGACAAGAATGGAGATGGTCTGCTGAATATTGAAGAGATCCACCAGCTGATGCATAAACTAAATGTTAACTTGCCCCGCCGGAAGGTCCGACAAATGTTTCAGGTCAGTGGCCCCTAATATGTGAGATTATGGTTAGGTAGTGCCAGAGACGGTCTATTTCTGGGCAGAGCTAGAAGGAGGATCTGCGAATTGGGACTTCAAACTCTGTCCTTTCCAGCACCCCACAAGTTTTCTCCCAGTCAATGTTAAGATTACTTTTTCAGATACATTGTTTTCATGTTTGTGAACTGTGTTATCCTGTGCTGTGGTATATTAATGCACAATGAAGTTACTGTTAATTAAAATACATATTTTTTTTACATTTACTTCATGGAAAAGTATTTAATAGACAGACTTTATTAAAGGAATTGGCTTTTTTAACCTCTTTTAGTTAGTTAAAATGAAATGTTTTATTTTTGTTGTCTGAAAATAGTTACCATTTTCAACTTGCCTTAATATTTATGGTATAGGAAGGGAAAGATAAACCAAAGACATAATCGGAAGCAAAATTACATTCTTTTAACTTTTCAAAAGTAGTGCTAGCCAAAATCTGATTTATTCCTTAAAAAAAGAAAAAAAAAAGAAGAAGTAAAGAAAAAAGATGGGGGAAAGGGGCAGAGCTGGAGAACCTTGTAGGGTGAAAAGTTGTTTTGCCTGTCTGGCACAGAATCATCCTCAGAGGTATACCTCGTGGAGTATAGATTATTCCCCAAGGTTCTGAAAAGTGTGGGGGCTTGCACAGTTGTGATACAGGGGTGATTTCCTCATTTCCTCGAATTATAATTTTCACTCTAGAATATGTTGTAAATCTAAAATGATGAGATAAAATTCTATTTGATACCAGATAGCTGGGAAATACTTTCTTCTCAGCTTACTTCCTGAGATCTGAGCTTAGAGCTCGAATGACAGTAGCACTAACAAGATGTAATGAAATGCAGCTACTACAGATCCTCAGGTGCTGCTGATATTGCTGACGACTGCTGGAGAGGCAGAGAATTATGAAGCCATATACTGACAGATTTTTTTTTAAAAAACACTTCACTCTAGCTTTAAAGAAATGTCTAGGGATGAAGGAGGGAACTCAATAGCAGGCAACAGCCTTTGCATACCCAGAGGCAGCTCTTATTTTGATCTGGCAAAAAATATGTTGGTCCTGGGTTCTTTGTGTTTGGTTTACACTCAGTCTACTCACGTCATACTGATTGGGTGACTTARTGTCACAGCTTATCTGGGCATGCACAAATGCCCCAGGGCCTGGAGGAGCATATAATGCTCCATGTAGTAGCCAGGTTTATGAGACAGCCCAAGTCCATGTTTTGCTTCTGGAAATGGACTACGGGGCTGTTACTTCAGTTATTTGTACATACATTTTGATGTAAAGAGCAGTTCTTGTCCTAAGACATGCTTCAAAGTTAAAGGGAATAGTTTGTGAATGAAAAGTAAAACTGGTTCCTTGGAAAGTGAAGCAGGACAGATCCATTCATTGTTTTCTATTTGATGAGCACCTCTGCTCTAGAGAAAGTGAGATTGGGCACATACTGGAGGAAGGAAGAAGTGAAAGTTAGATGAAGACTGTCCTTCTGGAGAGGAATTTTTATTTGGTGAACCAGTGAAGAGGCAAGCTAACAGACTCAAAGCCAAATCATTGCTTTTTTTTAAAAAAAACAAAACAAAACCCAAAACCTCCACATACAAAGCATTTTGATATGAATACAAGACTGCACCATTTTTATATTACTTTTTTCC
This sequence comes from Rhea americana, assembly GCF_003343005.1. Classification (NCBI taxonomy): domain Eukaryota; kingdom Metazoa; phylum Chordata; class Aves; order Rheiformes; family Rheidae; genus Rhea; species Rhea americana. The sequence continues at coordinate 1,629,411 of NW_028186072.1, read as the reverse complement.
ATTGTCTGCTTAGCAAGAGTTATAGTTTTCCTGTAGTTTGGTTATGTGGAGACCTACGCAGTTTGAAAGCAGTTCTTCAGAATATATTCTCTATTTTGTAAATCTAAAGTAATCTTCTTAGGCAGATGTTCACAGTAAAAAGCCTGTATTAACATACGTTAAGTACTGTTTTCTTCTCTTCCTACCTATGACAATAAACAAAAATTGCAGGCAGAACTGGGGTTATTGGGAATACATTTGGTGTGGAACTTAATTGCTGCTGCTAAATTGTCTTCCCTACAGAGTGCTGCTGGTGGTTGGATGAGTGTTACAGTTTGACTTAACATAAATTTAAGACTATAATATTATTCTAAATATTTTTAAGTGTCTGCTTCTGCTCTTGGAGGAATGTAAGAAGTAGAGTTATTGCTTCTTGCTATATTGTAATCCAGGATAACTGCAAGATATGCAAAAGTGACCGAGATTAGAATAAAGCCCAGGGCGAGCCTCTTTATGTTGGAAATAAATTCAAAGATAGATGGAGTTGAGATCTTCATGGGGAACTTGTATCTTTAGCACAGTAACGCCAAAAAATCCAGTAGATGTGATTATACTCTTGCAGTTGTTTTAGACAGTGCCTACTAGGATTTCTGACACTGAACAGGATCTTGTAGATTATAATTTTTTAAATTTCGTTTTTTGTACGTAAGTCCTATTTTACTTTGTTCCTTGATTTCATGCATCTAGCACACTTACTTCAATGTCTTTATCTCTTAGGAAGCTGACACAGATGAGAATCAGGGAACCCTAAATTTTGAAGAGTTTTCAGTGTTTTACAAGATGATGTCCTTACGACGAGATCTCTACTTATTGCTCTTGAGCTACAGTGACAAGAAAGATCACCTTACTGTTGAAGAACTTGCACAATTCCTGAGGGTGGAACAAAAGGTATGGGAATACCACACAGTCACATATATGTGCATGCATATAAATGAATGCTAGCAGAGGAGAAGAATTCTGTGGAAAATATTTTGTTCCAGGGGAAAACAAGAGAATAGATGCTG
>NW_028186072.1:1578989-1628348 GCF_003343005.1 Rhea americana | reverse complement strand
AAAAAAAAAAAAAAAGCCCAAAACTTTAAATGCTTTTAAATGCTTCTAGAAAATGTTGGTGAATTTTTCGGACTCTTACTGTAGAAGAAAGGCAGAAAGGCAGCACAGGGCAGTATGGTTAATGTTTGGTTCATTTAAATGTGGCCTAAATTTCAATTAGATATTTAAGGGAAGATTACATTTGTGACGTAACACAGATGGTTATCCATTAGAAAATGAATTATTTTTAAATTCAGAATTGTTTTCTTGCTCATAGCAACTCTACTTGCAATTAAAGACACTCATGCTGCTTTTACTTACTGGCTGTGCTTGGTGTTAGGTTCCTACATTATGCCTTTTGTATTAGGAAAAAAGTGTATTGTAAGCAGCTGGCATCCAGCAATTGTGGGCTACAGCATATGGGCAGAAAACCAAGCTACATGAACAGAAGTTCTTATGGATCCACACAGAAAGCAGTTGTGAGATCACAAAAGGTGGAGTTGGTATCGGTTCAGTAATACCACGTCTGCAAGCTATGAAGTTCTAAGCTGTTATGTGGCTCATCTAACTTTTCCTCCATGAGCTGTTGCAGAGGTATTGCACCCATCTGGCCATGGCAATGTGTCCAGAGTTCTCAAAATTCTTCCTCTCCCTCCTCTCCCCTCCCCCACTTTTTTCCCCTCTTCTACCTTCTTCCCAAATTTTATTTATGAAAGTCTATGCAACTTATACAAAGAAAAATTAACACCTATAATTTGCACTTTGGTGTGCAACCTCAGAAGCAAGCAAGAGAGATCAGATTCCGAGAACGACGCAAGCAGAGACAGTGATGAGGAATTTTAAAGTGTAAACAGCTGAAGAAACAAAATTGACTGAAAGTCAGAGATTTCCTCTGATGTACTTATGAAAACTAGCTGAACAGAAAAATCTCAAGCCATTCTGAAGTATGTTGCTTCAGCAGAAAATTTCCTGACCATCTTCCTGTYCTGTAGGGGATAACCTGCTACCAAAACTGTGCATGGGGATACTCCTCAGGAATCCCTGAATTCTAGGACTCATGTTTTTTCTGGCAATTGGTCCTTCATTGTTTGCCCAACCCACACATCCTTGCAGAGAATATTGTTGCAAAACAACCTGTAGAAAATAAACTAGCTCCCTGACCTACTTGAGCTTCCTGAGTACAAATGCTTATTTTGTCTGCCGTCATAGGATAGTCTTGTGGTGTTCTGGGATTCTGCAGTGACTGCCCTTTCTGAGTTATCCCTAGCAAGAGGTATCAACAGGCTGTATTTTGTTACTGAATTTTCCCCCTTCTGGCCATTGTGGCAGTTCCCTGACTTGGCTGACTCCCCAGTTCTTCCCCCCTCCTCCCTTGAAACATGGAACTAATTGTCACTAGTAACACTGTGATAATCTCAACACACAGGTTTCTCTACAGGCAATTCTGGCAATTCTACTGGTTGCAACTTTAAAGCACAAAACATTTGTGTTTTTCCCTTTCTGCTATTGCCCTAACTCAGAATTCTGAGTTGGCTACTTTTTATTTTGTTTCCTTTTTGATCAGTGCCTTCTATCTAGGTGCTCTTCAGTGGAGCACTCTTGACAGCAGCAGGAAGGTTGACACTGATGAGGAAGTGAAAGAAATCCTCTAGGGAGGATGTGTTCATGGAGATGCTGAAGTGCCCAGACACAGCTGAAGAGCAGTGATATGAGAGGGCACTCTGGGAACTGTAGCAGAAAGAAAAACATGTTAAAGAGGCAGGTGTCTCTGGGCACACAGGGACACAATGAAACTACTGATGCAGCAGAAAAAGTAAGTTGACTGTCCAGCCTACCTTACTCTACCTGTTCTGTCTACACCATTCCGTATCCTGAATGCAGACAGTACTCTCTGCTCTAAATAGGCTGCTCAACATTGTTCAAATAAGTAAATAAATAAAAATATGACCTTCTGTAAATGAACCTCTTGGCAGCGTGTGAAGAAGCACCTTGCACTTTGCCTTGTCCCTCTTATCCTTCTCATCTCACTTTCCAATATTATCAGTGTTAGAGCAGACTTACTCTTTTGCATTTTCAAAACGCAGACGTGAGTGATAACAATGTCCTCAGGCAAAGTAAGACTGCTTTCAAAAGCTGATAATAGTTCAAATCGTAATGCAAGTCTAAAATGCCTTTAACCAAACATCATTTAATTTTTGCTCTCATCTAGACTGCTTGGAAGTTTGTGGACAGTCCATCAAACTCCATCTGCTATTCTTCTGGCAAGGCTTTTAAATATTCTGCAGCCTGAGGGCGGAAGACTAAGGTGCTTTTTTGTGTTCTTTGGGTGTTTATTGGTTTTGTTTTAACTTGCCGGGCTTGCTTCTTTTAAGAAGACTTTCCAATTGCCTTCACCCAAGAGCTTGTGAAACAGATTATTTCCACTTAGGTGCAGTTAAACTCACTTCATCACTACTGAAATTGTAATTATATGGCTTCAGAATAAGGGAGCAGAAAATAAGCTGCTTTACTGGAATGACTGCTGATGCTTCAGTCCTTTTAGCCACACGTGATTGTGCAAGAGGAACATCCCTGGGAGGTCTAGTCAGGTCTACATGCCTGAGAGTTGTCCCTTCATCAGTGCTGCTTCCTAATGAACCAGTATCAAAGTCTGAATTAGTCCTGCCCAGAAACCGATCCCCTGTAAAATGACAGATAGCTTCCACAGCAGGATCTCCAGCCTCTTTTTACTGACAGAGCTTGTCTCATACTTGTCCTTGGGTGACAAGCAAAATTTCAGCATTTGGCTCTATAAACGTTGTTCGTGTTAGAGAGCATCTCTGCAGTTGCTGGCCACTCTGGACATGTATTATAGAGCGAATGGCCTCATTCTGTACCAGTCCCTGGAGACCCAGAGCTGTCCTGTTTAGGGGGTTGGCCAGCTGGCAGTTGTTCCTGTTCTTCCTTTCATGTCTCTGCTGTATTCATGTCACATAAGTGCTTCTATTTCACAGTCATCACAGAGGCCTCTGACACTTGTGCCAGTGGTTTTGTGTGGCTGCAAGACTTTGTGTTGGTGTTACAAACCTGGAATGTTTAATCTTGGTTTTCTGAGAAGAGAGGTTTTCTGTGTGCCTGTTTTGCCACCTGCTGCTTCACCATGGATCAGTTACTCTGCAATACGGTTCTCATCTGTCCTGAGAAAAAGGAGCTCTTGCCTCCATCCACAGTCTGTATATGCTACACGCTCCAGGAAAGTGCTCTGCATTGTGTAACGTGCCCTGTTGTGCTCCAGTGACAGGCACCATATGGAAATGTTAACCCCGTGCCATTTTAGTGGTACCAAACTGATGTATTCTGTGGTAGAGAGGCACTGCTGTATGCAGCCTGGGCCTCACGGTGACAGTAGGAATGCTAGCGTCAGACTGAGTGGGTTACGTCTGAATCTTCGAAAATGTTCTACTGTACACTTAATTTGGTTTTTTGGAGAGGTAATCCTTCACCTTATTGACTTGTTTCTGATGTCCTTTGTAATTTCAAATGAACTGGAGTTGCATAGCCACACAGGAATAGAAGGGGCTCATATGGCAGCACTGTGTCCTGGCAGCTTTTCTCATCAGCACGGCGTGAACACGTGACTTGAAATACCTTACTAATATCAACCAGTAGAACTAGTTGTCCCTGGTCACTTTAACTGGATTGAAGAGGAAGTAATTTTACAATTACACCCTGGCAACATGTACATATTATCATATAAAGCTTTGCATTAGTTATTCAGAATGGGTTAGCAGATTTTGAGTTATAAGTCTGCTTGAGAGAATAAATTTATCCTTATTCTTTGGCCTACACTAATTATATGGTGTCACTAGAATGATTAGTATTGCAGTAAATACTGTTTTTTGTCACACCTCCGTTAGGAAATGAGCGTTAAATACACTTCTAGAAAATAAATGTTTTGAAACCACTATATCTGCTCTCTAGGATTTGGTTTTAAGGATATGTAATGAGTTGGTATATGTTATGGAAGTAAATGGCTTTTTGTGTTTGATGATCTTATCTTAATCTTCAACTTAGTATTAGATGAGGTCTTAGAGTGACAATGGAGGATGTGATTTGATATGGAGCATAAACTGAAATATAGCAGGAACCAGTATCCTGAAAGGAGTAAGAAATTATGAGAATATTGATGCTGGTACATGGACCTTGAAAAGAAAGAAAGACTATGATGCATGTTAATCTCACACAAGGAAGATAAAACCAGATGATGATGCCTGGTCAATCCTTGCTGTTTTGTGCAGGAACTCTTGTTACAGCAACATAGATTCTCAATAGAAAAGCAGGCTGATTTCTTTTTGCTTTCACTCACACTTAGAAACAAGGAAGATCAGTGTAACTGGTCTATGTGATGACTTTGTATGTTACGACATTTTTGCTTCGACAGCTTACGTTGAAATTGGAAGAATATCCTTGCTTTGTTTGACTATTTCTGTATTGATTTTGTCATAAGATAATTAACTGTGAGCAATTAAAGCCTAAACCATCTGTAATCTGTTCACAGAATCACAGAATAGTCGAGGTTGGAAGGGATCTCTGAAGATGTAGTCCAAGCCCCCTGTCCGAGTAGGGTCCCCTAGCACATCGCCGAGGATTGCGTCCAGATGGTTTCTGAGCATCTCTCCAAAGATGGAGACTCCAGTACCTCTCTGGGCAATTTGTTCCAATACTCAGTTATTCTCAGAGGAAAGAATTTTTTTTTTTCTCACGTTCAGACAGAACTTCCTGTGTTTCACTGTTGAAACTATTAGTGGGTTGCAATCCTGTACTGGAACACTTTCTCTTGGAATTGCACTTCTCTAATTTCTCTTCCCTTTTATGTCTCAACTTTTTTTCTATTTTATATTCTTATTTCCCTTCCCATTCTTAGCTCATAGATTGCTATAGAAGAGAGCTCTCCTATTACCTTAAACTGCAGTGATCTGCAGATTCTGATGACATTGGGATTTTGGAAATTGTCTGCCCTGCTTGCAAGATTTGTGAAAATGAAAGTGACTTTTCTCTTCCCTTTCTCCTACTTCTACACTGCAGATCAAGGATAATGCTATTTCTTGCAGAAATTTGAAGGATGTTATTTTTAGAAAAATAAATTAATCCATTTAAAGACCCAACATCTTATTGGACATTCAAAGACTGATATTCTTTAAAAGAACATATCTGCATCAAAATTAAACCTTTTAATCAGAAATATTAAAAAAGAAAAAAGTAATTCTATATCCAAGAGATTTCAGAAGCATAACTACTGACCATCTTCAATAATCTGTACATCTAAATATTTGGTCATTAGTGAAAATTATTTTTTGATATTACTTCTAACAGAAGACTAAAATTTAATAAAAACAAATTAGGAGCTGAAATAATGATCTCTCTAAAGCTAAAGTTGAAAAGCACAGATCAGTGGAATTTTCCTTAACAGATGCAGCTTTGGAGAAGATTAGATGACTTTGTTCCTAAAGCACACAAGTACCCTGTCACTCAGATATCAAGGAACCACGTGGAATAAGGAAAAAGTTAATTTTAATTTGCTTGTGCTGAAGAAGAGGCTGTTACAAATAGTGTTTGTAATCAAACAGCAACATATACTTGAGCTGGGATAATCAGTTGTTTTCCCTGCTGAACTGTTCTTGTTCCCATTATCCTGTGTAATTCTAGCAGGCGTCTCATCATATCAGCTTAACTAGCAAATATAAATAAAATGTTCAGGAAAGAAAACAAGCTGAGCTATCCTTCTGTGCAAGAAATGCAGAGAGAAGCGAAGAAAGATGTGAATGAAAAGACGCTCAAGGTTATGCTGTAGAACTACTTCAGGATCTCGGTATTGTCTGGTATATGGATGCTTATTAGACATGTTTTATAATAAAGTAATTTTGAATGAATTCCAAATAAATAAACTCTAAGGTAGAGTGATGCTATCTTGGATATGAAGTGGTTCTGAAATTGTGTGGCTAATGAAATACAGCCAGAGGTGGATGATTATTTAAAGCATATGGACCTGTCAATATTTTTTAAAAAAAGAAAAAAGATACGTTTTTTCTTGTACTAGGAAAATATCTCTTTATTAAGACAAATAAAATCTATCAATGCTTTACTAGATTTTTTTTTAATATGCCTGATCTGTCAACCCTGACTTTTCAAATATAAAAAGTATAGTATATATTTCTCTGTAGTATATAATCCTATTTTGTATTACCAAATAAATCTGTGTGGGGAAACTGATTTTGAAAAATCTATTGAAAGAGATCCAAATAAAATATTACATAGTTTGAATTAGCAAAATTTGTTTGGATAATTAACTAATATTTTAAGGAAACCTTTTTTGATGATGGTTAAATATTGCAGATTTTTTGTTTGATATGTAGCCTGCCCACACATTTTGCATACATACCACAGGAGATGATTTTCACTGAGAAGTGAAGGATGAAAATGACTTGTTATGGTACTCACAGTAGCAAGGTGCTCTCCTAGTCAGATACTGAGATGCTCTTATAATAACAAATAATGTCCATGTTTAGAAAAATAAGCCCCTTCAGGATGGCACTAATGGCATGAGTTTAACTCCCAGTGCAGTCAGTGGAATCCAAACAAACATTAAATTTTCCTATTGTGGAGACTAAGCTAATGACAGGTAACCTTTTCTTGTCCAGGAGTTTCTAATCAATGATGAGATGTAACAGTTCTCTGAAGCTTTTGTTCCCAGTGGTATAGTTGTGAAAACTGAGTACTCTAAAACCAGAGATTTTTCATCCATCTGCCAAAAGACTTTAAGAAAATCAGTTTATTTGTGAGTATAGAAGCTTCTGAGAGATTTTAAGTAACTAAGATAAGACAACTGCTCCAATTGCTCATCCCAGAATTTTCTTGCTGGGATGAGAAGGTGAGGTTATGTCTTTGAAATTATGTCAAACACTTTCAGTTTTATTGGTCCATTGGTTGTGTGTGTTTTTTTTTTTTTTTTTTTTTTTTTTTTTTTTTTTTTTTTTTTTTTTTTTTTTTTTTTTTTTTTTTTTTTTTTTCTTAACAGAGATTCCATTTTGTCTCACTTTCTCCCTCCCATAGTCTTAGCTATGGTATAGCTTCTGGTATGAACTAATAATTAAGTTCTGATAAGAAGTCTTTATACTTAGGTGCAATGGAAAAAATCTACCTTAATCTACAACTTTTTTTGTGGGGGAGCACAGACTTGTAATACAAATGTTTATTTCAAACTGTGAAGCAAAGACTTGTAAATAATGATGTCTCACTGTCTACCTACCTTTGCAAACCAGCATTCCGGAAGGCAAAGCTCCAGATAAATAAACGCAAGCAGATACAGGAATTGAAAGCACCGCTCTGGAAGTGCCATCAAAATTCCAGCATTCATAGTTTCAAGTGCATGCTATAACTATAGTTAGAAGAGGATGAATGTGTGTGTAGAACATTTGGTAATGAGGAATGGTAAGCCAACAATCTCATTCTGTCTGGACTTGAATTGTTGGAGTAACTTAACAGGACCATGGGAATTTCCCCTGTGCAAATTTGATATAATTAATAGCAGATATATTGTGATTAATAGTCAATGCTTAGAAATATTCCTGCTTAAGACTTTAGTCCTGCCATGATTCATTCAGAGGAAGTTGATGCACTGGTTTAATTCCTTTGCCTGTCATTCCCTGTTTTCAAGTCAAATGTGTGGTTTTGTTCTCCAGAATCGAGGGCGACTGTATGTAGAAGCCACTTAGGTCATTCATGAAATAAGCAGTGACCCCCTATCTGACCTCTTCTGGATGGAATATTAACCTCTTTAAACCAATTTTGACTCTAATTCAGATCCTTACCTAACTTAAAATTAGGTTAGCCTTTCTTATTTGCTGCTTAGCCAATTAGTGTCATCACTGATGGAACTGTCTCTTCCTGTTAGCAGACTGGAATATATATCTTACTTTAATACTTTTCCCCCCACCAACTAGAGTCGCCATATAAGTGGAACTACTCACTTTGCATCTGTTACTGTACATCTAACAGTTTATGCATCTAGGTTTTTTCTCCTCTGGTTATTTTTCATATTTAAGCTGTAGTATCTCAGTTGTTACGAGATGTGGTAGTCATGGCATCCCAGATCTCTCGGGAAGAGTTCAGCACTTGACTGAAGCAGGCCTTTAAAACAGATTGACTCTCTTAATCTACTTTTTAAAAAAAGATTTCTATACAGTTGAATGCTGATGCTGGAAATGCTAAACTACAGGAAATGATGGAAAGAGTGAATGAAAGATAAGAGACTTTTTCTTCCCCTCAAACAGTAGATATTACAGCATCTGCAGCATGATTAACCTCGCTCCTGCCTTTGCCTGAAGCAGTCATGTTAACAGGGCTGACACACTTTTAAGAAAAGGAACCGCATGTACCTTTGCTTCCAGACTGCTTCAAGTGTCAGTTCAAAGAAGGTGTTTGAGCTGACTTTGGCAAAGAACGCTGAGTGCAAACAGTAAAGATGGTAATACTACAAATAAACTGCCGAAGTTGTTAAGTGTCATCATCACTGTCCTCTAATATTAGTAGAGGAGGGAAATATGCACAATCTTATGTTTTCGTTTTGGTTCTCTACAGCTTAATAGGAGGAGGGGGAGAGGAGAGAAGAAAGATGAGATGAGTGAAAAGTTGGTTCTTTTCTGTAATCTTAGAGGAAATATCTATATGACATTCTGGCCCCATTAAAGTTGGTTAGGACTTCAGTTGTAGGCTACTTGAAGCTGATGATAAAATCCTCATTCTTTTCAGAAGGACTGCTGTTTTTCATTTCAGAATCTAATTATTTATCTCATAGCCTGTATGTTATAGGTAACCCTCTTGGAAGYAATGAAATCAGAGAAGTGGAAAATGTATGAAAATAAAATCAACCTCCACCAATTTTTTTTAAAAGTAAATTGTATTAAAGACTATCGCTTCATAGCTCTACTGAGCAGTAGAGTTGAAATGAGAACTGTTCATTGTGCTTAACAGCTAATTTTTATCTTTTAAGATCAAAGGACAATTTTTAGTAGTGATCACTGTCTCTCCTATTTTTCTGCTCAAAGGTAAAATAGACAGGAGGCTTGTGGAGCACAGACAAAATCAAATCGAAATCAAATCTGGAAAGGTCCTTCAACAGTAGTTTTACTGATGGTCTTAATTGTGTTTGATCACAAGATTTTCAACAGGACTTAAAAGCATGAAGTAGACTTCAAAAAGCTGGTCACATAGTAGAAAAAATATGTACATTAACTTTGTCATTTTTGTGCAGATGGATAATGTGACACCAGAATATTGTCTTGACATCATACAGAAGTTTGAAGTATCAGAAGAAAACAAGGAGCAAAATGTTTTGGGTATTGAAGGTAAAGTTCTTGATCTCTAAATTGTTTTCATGTCTTGACCTATTGTAGTGGAGTAGAAAAGTTCTAATACCATTTTGGTGTAGATGATAGTATTTGATGACTATGGCATTACATGAAAGGTCAATAGTCAGTAGTGGTAGGTGCATTTTTGTGAGATATGGGAGAGATAAGAGAGTAGATGGGATGAATTATCCAAATAGCAGTGTGCTATCCAAAAAAAAAAAAAAAAAAATTATACTATATGGTTTATACTGTAACCTATTCTAGCTGAAGTAATAAAAGCCAAGTTTACATTCTGCTCTCTGTCTCTGTAGATCTGGAACCACTCCTATACTATCTTTTGATTTATGTTGATGTAAAATAAAAAATAAAGTCAGTTCCATTTTCTTCGGGTTTTAGTAACTTGGTCATCTTGTTTGCTAAAGCARTTGCAGATGGTGCATTCAGAATCCCATTTAGCATCAAATTCCAGTCTGAGTTGTTAATTTGCTCAGAAGATGGCTGTTATGAAGCAGAACAATTTGGTAGGTTAGTTCTATAGGGAGAAAAAAGTCTTTCTCCACATAATGTAGCTGGAATATAGCCTTACAGTTCTGCAATAAGCTTCCTGGGCGACTCTGGGCAATTCACTTAAACTGAAATAAAGCAAAGTGAACAAGCTGTGATATTTAAAAAGAGTGTTTTTGAAAGCACTTATATTTCTTTAAAATATTTCTGCTTCTCCTCTTATGTTTGAGTTCCTTTCAGGATTTGTCTGACCCGCACTATCCTTTTGACATGTTTCATATTTCATGTTCTTGAAGTGGATAGTTAAGACAGCTTCCTCAGTTTGATTCTGATTAGATTTACGGTGGAGTAAATCAGTACAATCTTCTCAGATAAGCTTGCAGCACAGAGAAAACTGTAAACTAGAGCTGAGCTGGTGAATGTGCCTGAGTCCCCATGGTATCTGTGCTGCAGCACAGTCCCTTAGGTGGCTGCTACCCTGTCCACACAGTGTCTTCAGTAGGGTCAATGTTTATTTACAGTAGAAGAGTAGCAGTAATGTTAGAATAAGTGTCAGAAGTAAATTCAGAACAAAGCCTTCTGCTTTTAAGTCAGGATATCAGTTTGGCTCTTGGTTCTGTCCTGTGATCTGCATAAGTTGTCAAATCTCTCATTAATTTCAGTAGAAGTGTGCCCTTTTGTTTTGTTTTTATTGACACTGTTACTACCTTCCAAAGATTACTTCTTAACTTGGGACCTATTGGTGGTCAGTAGCAACAGAAAGTCCTGACATATATGGAGAATACCAAGCCTATACTCTTGCAGGCATCACATCCCTATGTCTCTTTTCTGCTCTCCAGTATTTGAGGATTTTCCTGTTTTCTGCTCTCCAGTGTTGGAGGATTTTACTCTGACTCCTCTTACTCAGGTCAGATTTATGGTGGAACAGAATGGGATAACTCTTACCTGTTACTATCACTAGGTTCAGTGAGAGAAACGCAGTGCACATGTCAAATACTTCACAACTTGCTCAAAGTGAGGCTGATGTTCCCTCTCTCCCTCCCACCCTCCCCAGTTATATTCCCTTAAGCGAGTGACTCATCTTCCAAGGTACATTTCAGCATCCCAGGAAATGAAGGCTGATGCTGCCCAAACAACTGACCTGATTTCTCTCTTACACTGATGCTTTTCCAAGAGTCAAAAGGGGATAGGAGATATCTATTTGTGAGGGAGAAAGGAAAAGGCAAAGGTTTTCGTAACAGTAATAACTTATCCTTTAGCTGTGCACTGTATTTGCCCTTAGCATCTAAGTGAAGAGAAATCATTTTTATCTCATTGAATAATTACAAGAGAGGATATTTTCATTCACYAAATTCTAACAGAGCCAATAACACCTTTCTCTGTTTTGTCTGTTGGTGGAATGGTTTTGTCTGAACTATTGGAGACAGCTTTAGCACGCTTATCTTAGTTTGTGCATTGGATTTGACATCAAGGGATTCTCCAAGGTTCAGAGAATTTTTACACGTGCATTTTTGTCATCTACTCCTTGAGAGTCTGAAGAAAATATCTGATCTGAAAACAAATTGGTAGCTGGTTTATAGATCTATGGGTTTTTTTTAGCCTTCTTATATAGCTTCTATTTGTTATTTAGATTTTATGTTTATATTCGAATTCTAGCTTCTATTTTTGCTATTCTTTGTAATTGATTTCTTAGGAATCTTTTAGCTCAGTGCCATGTTTTGCAAATACTTGTATACTTTTTGGCAAGTGTGAATGTGCTTTTCCAGATTGTATTCTCTTTTCTAATTTAAAACTCTTTCAAGATTATGCAGAGGCAAAGGTTGGATCTCAAGAATGTATTCTTCTCAAAGTTGTCAGGACTCCCATAGGCTTCAATAAAGATTATCTTTGTTGATGCCAACTGTGGATTATGTCTATGCAGCCTCTTCAGAGCAACTCGCAAATGAAACAAGAAAGCCCCAGACAGCAGTCAACATGCTGAAAATATGAGATATTGGAAGATAAACTTGATTCAAGATTAATATGATTATGTGGTTCAACAGTTTTTGGGTGATGAATTAACACTGACAAGTGTAAGCAGGAAAAAGAAGTGTTAGAGTGCAAATTATTGATTTGATAAGATATACTACATCTGTGGAAAAACTGTTCCTCTTTGTTCAAAGGTTTCACCAATTTTATGCGCAGTCCTGCTTGTGATGTATTTAATCCACTGCATTGTGAAGTACACCAGGACATGGATCAACCCCTTTGTAATTACTTTATTGCTTCATCTCACAATACGTACCTGACAGGAGACCAGCTTCTCTCCCAGTCCAGAGTGGAGATGTATGCACGAGTACTGCAAGATGGTTGTCGATGCGTTGAAGGTAATTTTAGTGCAACTTGTTAATTGTGGGGTAAATGACAGACAGTTCTTTGAAGCTTTAGGTTTGTCACAAGATTTGTGTATTAATGCTGTTTTACTTTGGTTATCTTACTAACTTCAGTGGTAAATTCTAATAATCTAACCAGGAAATTTTATATTGTGAATGACATTCTCAGGCAAACATTATAAATACTACTGGTTTCTCCTACCTCCTACTATGTTATCTTGCTTTTATCAGTCAGCACTAGTTTTCCTTTGTCCTGCATTTGTCTGGAACATTTTTATTACTCAAACCTAGTAAGGCTGCAGACGGGCATTCTTTTGAGGCCCTGCTGTTCAAGCAGAACAGTCCAGGTTGTTCTGCTCTGCAGTTACCCGTGTGCTGGAGGTTACCACTTCATAGGAGTGTTTCGCAATCCACACTATCCAAAATGAGCTGAGTTTGCAGAGACCTCTTCCTTGTGTAAGCTGAACGGGAAAGCAAGTGATTATATAAGCAGCTGTTGCAGCAGTTGCAAAGGGAGGATGGCAAATRTCTGGGGAGGGATAGGTGGGCAAATAATGCCTTCTGTCAGCCCACCTGTTTGCAGAATGCATTTCTGTGAACATTTTAGGAGAACTGAGAAATGTACTTTCTGTCAGCTGTGGCAGGGAAGTGTGATACAGTTACGTTAGCTGCTGGCAAAAGAAAAGGTGATGTTGGTTGTTTTTGTCTGACAATTTGGAGATCACGTTGGATACTTGTTTAAGTTCTGGGTGATTTCAATAATAGCAAAGCATTAATATTTTAATTATTTTTATTTTTTGAGATTCTGGTTGGAATAAAGCTTTTTGACAAATTTAAATTCAATATTAACTGTATAATTATATCACAAAATTCACCTACAATTTGTTAGTCTAAATTTAAAAATGAATTGCATTGGAGAGAAGAATCCAAGAAAGTTGGTGACATTAGCTGGATTTTCTGCGGAACTGCTGGTTAAGAAAAGTGTTAGTGTTCAAGAACTTGGGGCAAGACACAACAAAACATGCCCAGATCATTGAGGCCACTGTCTGAATGTCATGGGATTTACAGAGCTGGTGGCTCTGAGAACTTTGGCAGGCAGTTATACCTAGTGTAGCAATCTGTATTTTCTTCTGTAGAAAAGTTCGCTGAAGTGCACAGTAGTACGTTATTTTGCTTGGCCTCAAAACTACAGTAGCTTCTTTCTTATGATGTTTTTAGCTTTCTGTAGAGGTAACAGTAGTGATAAGTTTGGTGTAAATCTAGAGTGCAGTAATTCATTAGGAGAATTACCATCTTAGTCCAATCTGCATCCGATGCGTTTGATGCTACTCTCATTAAAGTCAGTTATGAAAATATAAGTTGAATTGGAAGTGGWAAAGAAAACTCTAAATATATTATAAAATTATTTGTCTTCAGAAGCAAAAGCTGCTTTCCCAGTAGATAGCTGTAAACCTTGTGTTCTAGTAACCTTTGGAATTTTACATCACTGTTTAATATAAGGAAAAAAATAGTTTTAGGTTGCAGATCGTTCATTTAACATAAAAACCAAAACATTATATGCTGTTAGTCTTACCTATTATGCAAAGTCATGGACTGAATGAAACTTGCTGGCACCTGCATGGTAGAATAGTGTACGTGAGTTCTGTGGGCAAGCAAGATGAGCAGAAATGTATAAAATCATGAACATCTGTTAATGTGTAGGGTTTTTTGTCTTAACAGTAGATTGCTGGGATGGTCCAGATGGAGAGCCAGTAGTGCACCATGGCTATACTCTTACTTCTAAAATATTCTTCCGGGATGTGGCCGAAACTATCAATAAATACGCCTTCATCAAAAATGAGTAAGTGAAGAGTCAATTTTGAAGCTAGTCCCGTCTCTATGTCTTATGCAGTTAATCCCATGTGCATTCCACATAGAAAGTATGTGCATTCCTTTAAATGCACTTAAAAAGTATAAAGTTGATTGTTTTCCAGTTTATTGCCCSTATAATATTTATTATTCAACTACATAAGCTCCTTCATTTTCCCATCAATCAAGTTAGAAAGTTCAGCCTGAGTTAGAAAGACTTTTCATCCATTGTAGGCTCAGTAAGATTTCTGTTTAATATAATCTCAGTCTATAATCTGTATGTATTGAACAATTTCCTGCATTGTCTACCTAGGGAAAATTCTTTATTTCGATAGGAAAATAGAAAAGCTTTCTCATAGGTAGTAAAAGGAAATACAGAAGATCAAGGGTAACATTTAGATTCTTTCTACTGCCTTTGTCTTGTTACTATATGACAAAAATTATTATGAAAATAATGGTATATTTAAGCAGTCTCAAAAACCAGAAGTGGATGTATAAAATTTTGAGTAGTTTGGAAAGGGTAAAGGGAAAATAGATTTTTACTTGAAAGAATCAAAAAAGACTCAACAGTGGTGAGGGGAACCCACACTTCAAAATTTGATGTCCTCAATTAGAAACTGCAGATGATTCTGTATTTGGTGTATAGTTAGCCTGAGGTTACTTACCATAGAATGCTGGGGCTGCCAAGAGATTAAAAAAAAAGGACTGGACAAATATGTGGAAGAAATAAGTTGTTATGTACAGATACAATGCCTCTGACTCAAAAAACTTAAGCTGCAAATTCCTGGAGCCTGGGAGAATGTTCTGGAAGGTATTGCCAAATATTTCTCCTAACGTCCTTCTGCAAAGGTTGGTCATCTTCTGAGATTTGGCTTACCTCGCTATAGGTGTTCTTATGTCCTCAAGTTTATGTTGTGTTACTTATTAAGACAAAGGCAAATCATTTGTGTGGCCTCCACGAAATATTTGGAACAGAGGAACAGAAGAGCTAGAAATTTCTTTAATGAATCTGATTTCAAAATGCTTTTTTCCAGGAGCAGTTTGCTGGGCATTTATTGCTTATGAAGACTTCGCATGTGGCTTGCAGAGGAATGCTTTAACTTCTGTTGAGCAATCTGAAACATGGTTTATGAATTTCCTAGTTTGACATGTCTCACATTAAGCAGCTGCCTGTTTCAGACTCTGGGTCTCTGTGCCCCAGTAGGATGGTGTTGGAGGAAGAGGGCAAAATTGCCAGCAAGGATTATTTAGTGCTTCATGAGAGAACTGGGATTTGGGACTTCTGTGTACAAAGTCTCTCCTTCCAAAGTGATTTTGTTTTCAGTCTCCAGAAAATGCAGAAGCAAACTATTTAAAATAGTTTATGCGGTAAGCTGTGCAGGTCTTCCCTCTCAAAACACTGTTATGATATTATCTGGGGGTTTTGTTTTAGGTTTCCAGTGATACTGTCTATTGAAAATCACTGCAGTATTCAACAACAAAAGAAGCTCGCTCAGTACTTAAAGGAGATATTTGGTGACAAACTGGACTTGTCATCTGTAATCACTGGAGATTCCAAACAGCTTCCTAGCCCTCAAAATTTGAAAGGCAAAATCCTAGTGAAGGTAACTTGCTACTGGCATCATGTTCAAAATGCAATATAAGTCAGCATGTAATATTTATCATAGTTGTTTTTCTCCCTTTGGCTTTGGAGAACCTGTGTAGCAGTAGCATGAGGATCAATACAGATGCAGAGAATGAGTTAAAATTATGAACTTTTCACAGAGACGTTGAAAAAGGATTTACCTTGGACTTGACAAGTATCCTGAGATACCTCTGTAAATGTTTTAACACACAGGTGATGCTAACAGCAACATAAGGAAGTTCTTTCTGCTTGTTAAGCATCTTATTTGAGAGTCTCAAAGTCAGTTAGAGAGATGCTAATTTTTTAAATGTTAGCATTTAGTCTGAAGGAGGAAAAATGCATCTTTAGGAATAAGGGGAAATGTGATAGTTACCTGAACCACTGACATTATCAACCATTATTGACAAAGCCTTGGTACTTGCTCTTTTTTTTAAAGTTTATCTGATTTATGTTATTAGTAGATATTTTCCTGTATGGTTTATATCTCTGTAGTTCTAAGCGCTGTTCTACAGTCTCTCCTTGTACTAAGTATTTTGGAATAATATAAAACTATGTCTGAAAATAATTTCTTGCATTTTCTTGGATTTCACCCACACCTTGCTCTGAACAKCATTTCATGAAATGAAATGGTATTTTCATGGTTCATCAACTATGTTTGTGAAAGAGAGAAGAGCGTTTCAGAGGGTGGCTAAGGAGCAGCAAGCGAGAAGGCCCCTAGTATGTTGTATGCAAGATGAATAATTTGAGCCTTGTAAATGTAAACAGATAGTCTCTGAAAGGAATTTCAAAGACCAGGATGGATATAATAAGAAAGAAATGCCAGATAGGGCTTTGAGAGGATGGTTAATACAATTATAGCTTATTAGATTGTCCTCATGCATCGAAGTAAATTAGAAAGAGACAATTGCTTAAGATACCATTGCTTCCTCTACCTTCCATATCAAACTGTCTATAAAGATTCACAGTTTAGGTCTGATGTTATTCTAAACATATTTCAGTATATGATGAGAGTTGAGTCTGAATTAGAAAAATTAGTTCGAGTACTCGGCTGTGATTTTGAATTTCACTGATTTTTTTTTYTTTTTTTTTTYTTTTTTTTTTTTTTTTTGATGTACCTGCCAGTTAAATGAGCTATGAGCATATATTATAGTCTTGGTGTTTTAGGGAACCAAACAAAATAATACATAATTTCAGTCATGTGACAAAACACAGCAAACCACCCTAAAACATTATGTCAGTGCATAAAAGGCCAGAGGGATTTGACACTGCACGGTTCTTATAACTTATGATCTGTTTGTCTTTGAGCATCTGAGTTTAAMTATAGTTTGATTCTTTGGCTAGAAGTACTGAAATCCTGTAAATAGTTACAGAATGGAATGGAGCTGAGATAACATTTTAGAATGACAGTACTATTTTCAGCTTCACGGGTTATTGTCACAATGCCCTATTTCCTATGTTTTGTTCGGTTCAAACAGCCACCTTGGAATAGATAAAATCGTATTTAAGAATCAGCAGCTTGTTGAGAAGCAATCCAGTTTCCCATCTTTTTACTATTATTTTTGCTGTTTTATACATTTTCCTTTAAAAAATGAGCAGTATTGATTGATTAGCCAAATAATTTCACTTAATAGCCCTAATTCTCTTGCTAGTATATGCGAGGAGTAACTCTAGTAATATAGGTGGATTTAAACCAGTACAATGGTGCAARCCTGAAGTGAATTTGACTCACTCATTAGTATGGCAATATTATTCATTTCAAATTGCAATCTTTAAATCAATCTTCTTCATGTCTGTAGAGACTCTCAGAGAGTGTAATCTATATCTACCTCTGTGAGTGGCAGAACAGGTAGCCTGCAAATAATCTTGCTATCAGTGATGAGTGCAGGAATGTGTAATAACACATAAGTTTGAATTTTGAGTGGTGTATGGTAAAACAAGATGCAGTGGCCACAAGTTACAGCATGGGAGGTTCAAACTGGACATTAGGATAAGCTTCATCAGCAGGAAAGGTAGTACAGCATGGGAGGAGGCTACCCAGAGGGCTGGCAGAGCGTTTGTCCCTGGAGGTTTGCAAGAATTGACTGAATAAAGCTGCAAGGCGTGCTTTGAGTGGGAGGTTGGACTGGAGACTGGCAGAGATCCCTTAGACAACATTTCTAAGGTTCTGTGACTGGAGTTTGCTATTAGCAATCATACAGAAAAATTCAGGATGAATATTTTAGTAAGAATAGCTGCTCATCTATCTTGACCTGTGTTGCTTTTCCAGAAATAGTCAATAACCTTTGTTTAACACTCAGGAACTACTCATGGAATWAAAGTGCTTCCTTTCTAATGTAGTTAAATAAAAACCATCATAGTAATGAATTAGCAACTAATTTTGGATTACTGACTATGCTCTTATATGAGCATGCAATATCAAAATAGGCTTTATTTGCTTCATGTTGATGACTACGTGCAGTGAGTTATTTGTGTCTGCATCTTCCGTTCTGATGGAGTTCCCGTAACAAAATTTTTCTCTCTCTCTTTTTTTTTTTTTAATATTAAGTATACCACAACAGTCTGCTGCAGGTGAGCCTGAAATATCTGGAAGTTAGCTTGAAGAAAAATCATTCGGGCACAATGGCTTGCTCCAGGGATGGGAGCTTCTGCATTATTTTATTTACTTTTTTTCTGAACTAGCTTACAGAGTTCTTTTCGGTAATAGTGATAAACTCCTTCAGGGTTTTGTTAGTGATCTTATTAAAGCAGTTAGATTCTGCTGTGGAAATCGGCCCTGACATACTGTACTTAACCTCCCAGGCCCTCCCATCTTCTAAAAACACAGAAAAGCAGATTCCTTACRACTGTTACCGCAGACACCTGTCTATTTACACATTCACATTACCTAAAATATTCCAGTGGCTACCAGAATGGGAAATTCAGAGTTTTAAGAGTTCGGTGTATAAGCTCTGGATTCTCACCTTTTTAAACTCTCAAAGTTTAGAGAACAAAGAAGCATTGCAGACTATTCCTTTGGGCTTACTTTTTTATTAATACGTGGTAACTGAACAAAAAGCTGAAATTATGTAAGAGAATATGTGATTCATAAATATTTTTAAAGTCATTTTACAAGTATAGTTTTGTGCAGCGTTCAAGTACATTGCACAGTGTGCATTCCTACAGACAGCCTAAGGTAGTTTGAGATGTTCATTTAGAAGAATGGCAGCGGTATTCATTGCACCTCTGTAAAGAGCAGGGAGAAGTCAAATTGCCAGTTGCATATAATGGTGCTTGACAAATTTTAAAAAGAAATTCTGAATTATGTATATTGTAAATGACAGCATGTTCTATTCTTTGAAATAAAGAGAAGAAACATAATGGCAGGTGGGATTTGTTATTTAATAACCTTTTTTTATAAAAGGTGATACTGTTTCAATTCTGAAGGACACAGGTAATGCACAGTTATGTTGGTTGCTTTCCTCTGGAAACTTACCCAGTAATTTAGAACTAGGAAACTTGAAAAAGTACTTTTGTTTTCCTCTTTGCATTGCTTAGGAGCCAATTTGCAATGATAGTATCACCTCTGGCAACTTCATAGAAAAAGAGGATAGGAGACGTTCTTGTCTGTGATAATCTGGTTCCATGAGCCAGCTTGCTCTGAAACTCTGAAAATGAATTCTAAGCTCTGGTCGTAGTTTAAATAAGGAATATTTGCGGAATGTGTTGTTTTGGCCTTTGCCCCAAATAACACTGAACAGATGTGTATTTATTGTGACTATTCTTTCCTCATTTTTAGGGTAAAAAGCTGCCGTACAGTCTTGGAGAAGATGCTGACGAAGGAGAAGTTTCAGATGAGGATAGCGCTGATGAAATTGAAGATGACTGCAAGTTAAAGTTCTGCTATGTATGGGCATATACACCATTCCCAGAACTGCACAACTCTGCATTTCTTAAAAGGCTATTCCATTATCCTACTTAGAATTGTCAGCAGACTAAATTTTTAATGTAGATTTCTTAAGTCAGGTCCTTAAGATATGGAAATTATGTCATTCAWCAGTTAGATATGGAGTGAAATTGTTTTGAAATCCTGAATCTTTACTTTGTCACTAAAAACACATTAATAACAGCAGATATAAGTACTTGAGAAACATACACTGAAAATGTGCCAGCCCTAAAGCATGCTACACTCTTTCACATGCAAATGTGTAGTACTGCAAGCAATGACAAGCTGATTGTTAACTATACAATTTCTAGACTAAGGTTATGAAAGGAGACATATGTATGGACAAAATCTCTGAAATTTGAAAATCAAAAGTTTTATTTTTTAATCTTTGTTTCTTTTTTTTATCTGTCACCAAAAACTGTTCTCTTTAATTTTTAACTCCTGTTCATTTTTTTTACTGTTAATTTTATTAACACTTTCTTTGCTACCAGCTGAATTGGTGTGCGATGCTAATACTCACTAGCCAGCAGGTGCTTTTCTCCAGTCAGGAAGCAGTCATATCTGCTTTCTGTGTTCAAATTTTTGATCTAGGGTGATAAAAATAGAGTAGCTCAAATTCATAAAAATAGAGTAGCTCAAATTCATATCTGCCAAGTGTAATGTTGTTTATCTCCGGTTTTGAATGTAGTCCAATGAATTTGCCCTTTTGCCAAACAGAAGTACATAAAGGTAGTTCTCATTTGCTGTTTATCATTTGCATATTGAACTTTTAATTTGTGTGCATCGTTTATGCCTGGTATTGCCAATTGCCAGTTTTCAGGATAGCTTGAGATTTGCTTTACAGATGGCAGAAGTTGCTGTCTGAACTGATTCAGAGGAAGATGATGTTCATGCCAGCTCTCCCTCTACCCTGACACTGCTAAGTGCTAGTGTCATCATAATCTTTTCAAGGATTCATGTATTTAAMACAGAAGAACCAATTTCATTTTTTTCCCCTTAGGTAAACAAAACCACTTCATGTTAATGCTTCATGCTACATATATGGCTTCAATGCTACAGCCTTGCAGTAAGTGCATGAAGCCTACAGTAAAATCAATCTGATCAATGATTCAGAATATTACTTTTCTCTTAGTATTTCCTGCTATGTTGAAAATATTTGCTATTAACTAACTTTTGGGGAAGCTTGAAGACTCCCARTTGCATAAGTCTTTAGAAATATAATTGGTTTTGAGTACATTTGCATACATTTTCACAGTTAAGTCCAGTGAGAAAGTATGTATCAAATGAACATAACTCTATGTTTAGAATAAAATGAGATATTGCTTAACCAGTTCTGAAAGCAACATAATGGCAATTCATTTTCACATGTTACTGTATTCTGTGCAACCCCCATGCTTTATTAACATGCCATGAACACTTCTGATGAGATGACACTTTCTTAAGCAGAAGGACCCAAGGCAAAATCTAATGCAAAACACAGTATGTCTTTTGGGACTAGAAAAGGAACACATTCGGATTGTAAAGTTGCTTTCTTCTTGAAGGCAGGAGAGGTCTCACTTCCCTTAAAAGAATGAAAGGTGCATACATTTTTTATATAGGGCTTGTTTTAAAGTGCCTTAAGGGACTGTTTTGTGTTTGCATAGTCCATACTACTGTTAGTAGTAATAATTAAATATTTCCTCTTTCCTGCCTATTGGAGAAGAAATCTAATAATATTTAGATTGCCTGATATTTTTGAGGAACTATGCAAATGCAGTAGCTGAGAATTCATGCCATACCCGGAAAGAGGTCAGGGTCTTTCAAAATAAGGAGCTAATACTGGAGAGAGATTCTGGAGTGATGTAAATGGTGCACTGTGTTTTGGCAAGGCACTGTAAATTACTTGTCAGGAGGACTAAAGGAAAAAAAAACAAAATGGCAGTAAAAGTCACCAAYAGAAAGATGCAGAATCAGGCAGGATTATGCAAGAAGCTCTTTCTTGCGCAGATAGAAGGAAAAGTTGGGAGCAAAGTTGGGAGCACCGTTTGGCCTGAAGCATGTATAATATTTTCTGAGGCTAGCTGAAAAATGAGGAACGTGACAATCTATTTTAACCGAATTTCTTGATGCCTTTCAGAGTAATGGTGCAACTGAGCACCAGATGGAATCTTTCATAAGAACGAAACTTGAATCTCTAATAAAAGAATCCCAAATCAGGGACAAAGAAGATCCTGACAGTTTCACTGTGACAGCACTACTAAAAGCAACTCATGAAGGTTTAAATGTTAACCTGAAACAGGTATGTGGGTTTCTTTCCCTTCGTCTGCTCTGCTAAATATTAGACAATGCAATGTGCATTGCAGATTTCTCAAATAAAAAAGCTAATGGTTTGTGAACAACTTTGAGAGTTGTTTTCATTTTCTTTAAAACAAGAACTTAGAGTTATTTCAGAAATACCTGGATTTGAATGGTCAAATGTGGAGRGTATGTTTCAATGTGTTCTAATCCACTTTATTTTCTTGTAAACCTTAAAAGTGTTTAATTCCATAAATACAGATATCGCAAGTGACTGTCAAGTGATTTGATTTGTGTCTAGGCTGTTGGGGAGAGGTCCTTTTTCTACTTACCCCTATCAAGACTCATCATGGTAATGGAAAGCATGCAGCTACCTATCTTTTTGTCTGTAATGCTGCTAACTCTGTTTTGTACAGCAGTAGTTACTAAAACACAGTATTRTGCTTTTACTGCTCTAAGCAGGATTCTGTTTTTTTTCGTGCCCAGACTGTTTTGTGTTCAGAATAGTAATCATTTCTTTTCCCCTTTGACATCAGACTATTATTGCAGAACAGTGAAATGGAAAATGTATTGGAATTTTGAGTACATAAATAGTTTGTACCTTGAATCTATAATTATCATATTTTCATCTTCACCAACTGTGAAGACTAGTTATGATAAATAGAGAATGAATTGCCCTGCAAGGGACATACTTACCCTGTACAGGTATGGTCTCCTTCAAGGCTGAGTACRTGTAGTTTTGTTTTCTGTGTATCTTCCCACTCCGTAGGCTATATGTAGCTCTTTGCTGTCTCCTACTCTGAGATTGGACCTGTAAGATTTTTGCCTGAAGCCAGGGTTTACTACAAAAAACATATTCAGCTTGTCTGAGTGATACTTTTGAGACTTCTGGTTAAAGCTGGGTTGTGGTGGTAGGAGGATGGCAGAATCTAAAGGACAGAGCCATCTGGCCTGATAAATGAGGGTGGTTTGCAGATTGTGGATTCACAGTGTGAGAACAGGCTTGGTTTATCAGTTCCACCTGGCCTTTGTGTTGTGTCCAGAAAAGTGGGATTTCAGAGCATACATTTCCAATATTAGTAGATCAATTGTGAATCATTTCAATATTATTTTGAGCTAGAATAATTACATTTGGAAAAATGAGCAAACCCTAGCTAGCATCTGCTGGGGGAGTTGTGTTTAAAGAATGCAGAATTCCGTAAGTCACTCATCTTGGATAGACATTTGAGTTTACCAACTACATTTAACTGACATGAACAAAAAATATTGAAAACTAGTAATTTAGGTGCATTATCCAAATACCTGGTGTAATTGTACTGGAAAGGGATCTGTTGGGAGATTTTTTCTATTTTTTTTTTGTTTCTTATATATCATTTTGCATTATGTAGTCACTGATGTACCATTCATTTCACCAAAGATTTGCTGCTGCTCTCTAAAACCAACCAACCAACCATTCACAAAGCAAGCTTATGTTCTGATCTCGAGTAACTATTAAATAACTAAAAAAAAACATAACTAGCTGTTTCCACATACATGATTAATTTAACTTGTATACCAAAACTCAACCCCAGCCTGGTCCATTATAGCTTCAGGAGTTAGTAAAAACTGTATTTTTCTGTATTACACAGTGTCTAAAGAAGAGCACAGATTCATAATCTTGTTAGGGTGGAGTTGCTACCACAGTTGATTTGAACCATTGCAAGTGGTTGGTCTCCTGGCACATGTAACTGAGAGATAATGCACTCCAGAATGCACCTTTTCAGTGATTCCAGGTGCTTTACACTTGCTGCACAGACAGGCAGCGCTAGGGAGGTGCAGCTTTCAGTCACCAGAGGAGGACTGCTCCATCAGCAGACTGAGAGGTTCTACTGCAAGATGCTGTGTCCTAGCATAGATGTCTTCTACTCAGTGTCTGGTATGTGGGACTGGAGTGGGCTGGCCTTGCTGCTGTGAGAAGCAGCCTCCCCATGGCACACCTGTGYCCAAACATCTCAGGCTTATCTTTTACCAGAAAAGTGTCAGCTCAACCAAAGAATAAAGATATCATATCCTTTTTGCCTTTCCATAGACATAATAGACATACCATTCCATAGTATCTGGCAGGTCAGATACTTTCTGAACTTCTAGGAAATGGAAGCTATGATTAGAAATAAATTATTGAAGAGATCACAAAAACCTCGCATGTAATTGTCTGGCGCTAGGCTTAAYACAGTTTTGATTTGCTGTTGTCACTGTCAACTAGCTATTCACTGGTATACGAGGGAGACAAGCAGTCTATCTGCTAAGGTTTCCTTCTGCAAGTCTCCTACAGAGACTTTCAGCTTGAGTTAGGAAGAAATGTTTGAATAGGAGGTACAGAGATTATTGACCTGAGGAAACCATCTAGYGTCCTATTTATGGTAACCAAATGTGAACTCCAAGCTGCATAGTGAATAAATGGAGTTCCCTGACTTGCATTGTGAGATTCTGGAGGAATATTCTTCAGCACCTTTGGGTCTTCGTTTTGCTCTTTGCAAGATGAAGGAATGTGCTTTTCTGATGGGAAAGRCTAGGTGGTGCCAGGAATCATGAAACTGATGTTCAATCACATGGCTTTAAATGTGAAGCATGGACTTCAGGATGCCTGACTGAAGTCTGCATATGTCTGTTTGGAGATTTTTTTTTTTTTTTTGTCCTCTCTTTCTTTTCATTTTTACCTTTCTATATACTTTGAAATGTTTGGGTGCTTTTTATTGTTATTTGGTAGTTTTTTTGCATGGCTGGTTAKTGTGTTGAATATTAATACTTTTAATATTTTTCCTTACTATAGGAGGATTGCTAGGTTATCAAGTGTGGAAAGCAATTTAAAAAGCCCTATAATGAGATTTTAGGTTTAAATTTGTGCTCAAAGATCATTATATTGAGTTTAGACTAGAAATTTCTTRAGGTTGATTCTTTAACCTATTGCACTCTTTCTCTGCGCAGAACCTGGACATGAAAGAAAGTGGAAAAAAGTCTCATGGTCGATCATTAATGGGCAACTTTGGTAAACACAAAGTAAGTAAAATTGGAGACTCAAACTGCTATTTTATGTCTCATGGCATTTTAAATGCAGAGTATGTTTTATTGTTTGAGAGTGGCATGGTATGTAGGTGGGCTTGTATCTGTTATTTGATTATATTTGGTATATTTATTGCTGTTTAGAAAAATAATATACCACTCTGTTAACAGTACAGAGAATCCTTTAAAGACAGTTACACAGACTTGCAAAATGTTTCCTGAACAGAAAGGTCATGTTTACGAATTATGTGGAATTGCTAACTTCCTGATTACACTTGCAGCAGTTGAACAAATATAGACAAATACCTTGGCATATTCTTGTTTTCCAAAGATTTCTGTCTATACAGCTGTCAGTGTTTGGTTCATTTAGGTTTTGGTAGAGAGTTATGTATGCATTTTTCTCTTTTCTGTTTGGTTATRTATTCTGACAGGAAACATGGCTCTGATGTGAAGTTTTTTTGTTTTTTCAAAGTTATCCTAGAAATAAGATGACTAGATGCCTGTCCTCTTTACTTAACTGTGGAGAAGAAAAATAAAGCACAACCCTTTTATTTCTCAAGAAATATCCTTTCCCTTAGTTTCTCATGATATTTGTGTTTTAGCAGCAGTTTTAAAAATTAGGCTTTTTTAGGAGAATTTTTTCCTGGTTTCAYRGTTTTAAGGGATTTGTAATCATTATTTAACATAACTGAAYGCTATTTAAAATTGATAATCTGATAGATTTGAATTGTAATAGATGTGATCACAGTTTTACCCCATTTCATGCTCTAAGCAGTACCATACAGTTTTACTGTCTTTCTCTTTGTTTTAACGAAGTGCTGTAATTGAGTAATGGAGATGAGTTCAACACTTAGCTTTGTAAAAGCACATTCTTTTCTGATCTCTTCATGGTTTTGCATATAGTATTTATACCCTTGTGTAGCTGCCAGGCAGATTGTTCACTTCACTGTTTCTTCACTGCAAGTAGAGTGGTGACTCTACTGAACCAAGCTGTGTTCCTCTTCAGAGCCATCCGAATGGAAGTTGCAGCCAAAGAGGACGCACACTATGTGACCAGCAATCTGAATGCCAGTTTAAGGAAAAATGGCAGTTACGAAATACATTACAGAAGCTTAATCTGCCCACCAGCTTATCTGCTCTGAAGCTGCCTAGGAGCCATCAAAATRTCTCTAGGCAAACAATACTAGAACCCATATCTACACTTAAATTATAAGTTTACATCAATTTAAAGCGATTATATTTCTTTCAGGGGCTTTAGCCAAGTGCGCATGTTCACAACTTTCGATTTTCAGGAAATAAAAATGTGAACAATGAGTTCTATTACAGCATGTGATGATTTCTGCAGATAGCTGTTGTGCATGGTAGTGGGCATTGCACATTGTAATCTGTGCTCACTGGGAAAATAAATGCTGTGGAGTGAGATGTCACGTATAGAAGTCAGCTACTAAAAGCTACTGGATACAATGAGGGCTGGAAAGCATGTCAATAATGTGATTATTTAACTGGCTCTTCTRTTTGTGTATAGCTTGTCAGAAAACCCATTCATTTCATCTCTYTTCTGAAAAAAAATAAGACAGAGCACATTTTTATTTCTCCCCCTCTTTCTTCTGCTCTTTCTCCCGCTTTTTCTTTCTGTTTTCCAGCTAAGAGATGTCTGGGAAATATGTTTATTATTGATATTTTCACAGGTACAGAATTATCCAACCAAGGATATTGACTTGTGGATGTTTTCAGTCTAGCTCTTGTGACAACTATATCCATGTATAAATTAAAAAAAAAAAATGATAGAGAAGGGACAGAGAAGCAAAGGCTGACAATTCCTTTAGGTTTCCTGAAAAATCATCCACAGTCCAGACCTTCAGATTCCAACACTGAACAACACAAGTGATTTCCAGAATGGTCAACTTTATTTCAACACTGAACACAGCAAATTAGACTGTAAACTAAATTATATGCATCACTGGTGTATCACAGCAGGATAAATGAAATCTGTACTCAATTATTATCTACCTTATGAGCAGATGAACAAGGAGTTCTCAATTATACTACCTCTTGATGAGAAGAGAATTACAGAAACTCTTTGAACTGCAGTTAGTGTTACAAAATATGTAATGGTGAAATRTGAGATGGTATCAAATAAGAGCTGCTTATGGAAAAAAAAGATGCTTTTACAACTTTAATCTTTTTATTGTAGCTAATARCTTTAGTGTACGCTGTGATAAATTAGAATAATTTGATTGCTCATGTGTGTGGCTCAGAACACAATGGAAAATTTAGATGTTGGAAAATTTGCCCAGAGACTGTTTTGAACTTTATGAAGGTATTTGTTGTTTTTTCTTATAAGTTATGTAGAAAGTGTAGGTGGAAGCAATACTTTGTGCATTTAGATCTGACTGTGTATTAAAGATCTCTTGTTCATTAAGTAGAATACTGTCCGTTAGAACTTCTGCAGGATCACTGCTATTGTCATGGAGATAGTAGAACAATGCGGATTTCTTTAGAGCTGTCCTCTTGCCTTTGCTCACCTGCATATACAGCCTGTTCATGTCAGGAGGGAGCAGAGTGAGAGAAACTGCAGAATGACTAGTGGCCTGCAAAGGACTGACTAGTCTGCAGCAACTCTTCAGGGATGGGCTTGGCTGCTTTCCAACAGATAAACCTGCTTCCAGACTCTGCAGACTTGGATTCTTAGATTCAGCAGAAGTGAAATAAGGGCACAAATGCCTTGTGCTGCCTTTTCTTCTTGGCATCTGTAGAAATGCAACGTACTGCTTGGGGTTTTCTGTTGAAGAGCCCTGAGAAATCATTCCTAGGACCTGTGCTTGCACACCTGCTGCAGGGTGCCCACCCACCTGACACCTTACAGTAATGTGAAGTTATTAGACTGCCGTATGAATTGACACRGCTATGTTTGATTCTTTCCTAACAGAAAACTGTGAAGGCAAGATCCAAATCCCAGAGTACATCTGATGATGARGAAAGTCAGCAAAATTCTGGAAAGGAATCAGGACAGCTCCACAGGTGCACTATGGATCATGATAGTTTTACAGCTCCATTAAAACTAGTGACATGTTACTACTATTGATGTGTCTTGTTGGTTTGTCAATGATTCTGGGAAGTCTATTCTTAAGAGTAGATCATTTATGAAACTGCTGTTGAGGTATGTTTTGCTGTTATTGCAGTACCCTGATATTTTGGTTATGTAGATTCTCATGGATTAGCAATTCTCAGATAGCAATTACTCCTCAGCTGAAAAGAAATATGCTAGTAATACTCTCCTAATAGAAAAATGCCAGACTACATTTTATATGCTGTAAATAGTGCTCAGAGAAAACTTTAGGCTAAATAAGAGTACATCACAACCCAGCCAGCTTTATTACATCTGAGAATGCAGCAAACAATCATAAAAACACCATYGAGAATGCATTTGTTGTCACCAAAATGTTCCTTTTTTAGATGCAGCTCAAAGCTATCTGCACTATTGTTGTCCAGGAAAGCTATGATGCAGCTATTTCATTATTTTTTTAACAAAAAATTTTGTGTCTGTATATGTGTGGCTTAAGGTACAGGGGGGAACGGTCATCTCAGATTGCKCAGAACTCTCTGTAAGAAGTTTTACTTAGGGAGGTTCCCTGTTTATTGCACCTTGCTTTTCAGTCTGAGTTGTACAGCTGTTTACTTCCTTAATGGTGAAAAGAAAGGAGACTGAATTATGCTTCAAGTATTGAAATATTCCATCTTTGTTTTATATCTTAAATGTTATGCAGCAGACTGGCTCGTCGAAGAAAAACTGTGAAGCTGTGCCGAGCTCTGTCTGATCTAGTGATATACACAAACTCAGTGGCAGCCCAGGATATAGTAGATGATGGTAAGACTGCTGGTAGAGAGTTATGTATGCATTTTTCTCTTTTCTGTTTGGTTATGTATTTTGACAGGAAACATGGCTCTGATGTGAAGTTTTTTTGTTTTTTTCAAAGTTATCCTAGAAATAAGATGACTAGATGCCTGTCCTCTTTATTTAACTATGGAGAAAAAAAATAAAGCACAACCCTTTTATTTCTCAAGAAATATCCTTTCCCTTAGTTTCTCATGATATTTGTGTTTTAGCAGCAGTTTTAAAAATTAGGCTTTTTTAGGAGAATTTTTCCTGGTTTCATGGTTTTAAGGGATTTGTAATCATTATTTAACATAACTGAATGCTATTTAAAATTGATAATCTGATAGATTTGAATTGTAATAGATGTGATCACAGCCCAGAATATTTGTAGTTGTTTCACTGAACATGTTGAAGAGGCAAAATGGAAACTGGGAGAGTTGCAGAAGAATTTATTGGAAAGATTGACAAATATACATGAACAAGGTATAGGAGATTTTGTTATTGCAGTAGAACTAAAATCTGACAGGAACTAAAGGAAGAAATAAAGAGGGGTGAAAGTGCTGTGGAGAAACCAAGTCCAAGAAATAGTGCAAGAACATAATCTTATAAAGTTTCAGCTTAACTGTTCAGAGTGCTCAGCTTTTTCTATAGGCTCAGCTTTTTTTCTAAAGGCTCAGCTTTTTCTGCAGTTTCAGGTGCAGTTATATGGTACTGCTGAACCCAGGAAATGGCTTGCTGCCCACCAGAAAGGAGGGCCTGCTCATCAGAGCAAGTACTGCCACCCTCTTTCATCCAGATCCTGGTGTTTTTCTGATCTTAGTCTGAGATGGGAATGGAGAGCTKGTACAAACTGAGTTGGTTTTACTACTCCCTATAAGTGGAGTGCTCTCTCCTAGGAAAATGTTCTAGTTATTCTCTCTCCCAGAGGGCAGAGATGATAAAAGGAAGTCTGTGYAAGAGGATAAAGCACTCAAAGAGAAGATTTTGGAATGTGAAAAGGTTACTTGACTCATTTAGAGGAAGGATGAGCTTGAGGAAATATGTGTGAGAGAGAGAGAGAGACTGCATGCTGCTATATTACAAAGACAGGAGCACAGTCAGTGCTGTGTTGAGTCCTGCTTTCCCCCAGCCATAAGCTCTTYAGTAGTATAGTTTTGACCATGACACCATTAGCATACTTCTCTTACTCTCAGCTTCTTAGTAGCAATCTTGTTTGTGGTTTTGTAGGAGGWAAGGCTGTAACAATTAGCATGAGCTCTTGCTCTGTTTTCCAATTAAGTCTGGAAACTTAAGAATAGAACAGAGGATACTCCTGGAAGGAGAAGCTGATGCCTTTCAGATAACCAACATACAGGATTTGCACGTGACAAGACAATCTATCAGTGTAAATTTGGACTAATTCTTTTCAAATCAATCCATGTTCTCCTTGATTGATCCCCATATAGCTGAGGTCTGAGTTCAGGCCTCCACCCCCTGGGATTGCTTTGTAACTTTGTTAATTTAACAATATACACAGGATCAACAGGAAATGTGCTATCATTCAGTGAAACAAGAGCTCACCAAGCAGTGCAGCAGAAAGCTGAACAGTTTATGCTTTACAACCAGAAACAGCTTACAAGGGTATATCCATCTGCATATCGGATTGACTCCAGCAATTTCAATCCTATACCATATTGGAATGTTGGTTGCCAGTTAGGTAGGTGCTGCATGAGTATCGTATTTCCCTTGTTTTTTGCTAARTTGTTATCTTTATCAATAACACTTGAATCTTCTCGCTGAACAGTGGCACTGAACTACCAGTCTGAAGGACGCATGATGCAAATAAATGAAGCAAAATTTAGGGTAAATGGCAACTGTGGTTATGTCCTCAAACCTCAACAAATGTGCAAAGGTAATGTCCCACAGTGCATTCATTACTGTAAGTGTCAAGGTGAAAATGTCTTTGTGATGAAGTTACCAAGACAAAAGTAAATAGGAACATGTATAGAATCTTCTCTATATTTCCATTAATACTATAGTAACTGAGTTGGCTACTAGGATAGCCAGCTGCAAGCAAGAAGGGCAAGATACTTGGTGGACTGGGACTAAGTTTCTAGGACTTGGTCCAATGCTAAAGCAAGACAATGCAATTCTTSTGTTACCTTTGAAAGGAGTTGGTTCAGTCCTCAAAACATGTTAGAACAGGAGCCTGATTTTTCAGTATTTTGGAATGAGCATCCTTCCATTTGTTTGAGGATTTTGGATCTGATTGTGTCTCTACATCTGTAAGTAATTTTTGAAATGTGACCACAAGAAGCAGTGGCATTGATTGAAAGTTAGCTGAGAAATGATAGAAGCAGTTTGAACATTTGAAGCAGGCACTGCTTCTGAAGGAAGCAGCTTACTGCACCCCAGCTGCTTGTTCTCGTTATGACTTGTACAGCTGAGAAGATCAGCGTACTAATCTGGGTTATAAGTGATGTTCTTAGAAACTGCTACTTTATACAAAAAGTTTTTCAAAGGAGTCTTAATATTGTAAAACTTTCCTACTGGATGGATCCTTACTTTCTTGTAATCATGTGAGCAAGGACCACTCAGCTCAGAGATGGTGGTAAGAAAGTAGAATGGAATCTAACAATTCATTAATAAGTCCTCTGTAGTCTAATTTACTCAATAATGTCTGAATTTTGGCTGTGTACATGTATCTTCTGCAGATCTATCCTGTGTATTTTTTTCTTACATTTTTTTTCCTCATTCCTTGTTAATTTTTAGGTACCTTCAACCCCTACTCTGCTGATCCACTTCCTGCCAGTCCTAAA
The DNA here is from genome assembly GCF_003343005.1 of Rhea americana. Taxonomy (NCBI): domain Eukaryota; kingdom Metazoa; phylum Chordata; class Aves; order Rheiformes; family Rheidae; genus Rhea; species Rhea americana. Next base: position 1,596,725 of record NW_028186072.1, on the reverse strand, counting down.
AAGCAGCTTATTCTGAAAATCATCAGTGGACAGCAGTTACCTAAGCCTCCCGACTCAATGTTAGGAGACAGAGGAGAGGTAAAATGGTCTGATACCTGCAAGTGCTTCTATGAGAAGTCCTGGAGTGATAAATCAGCCTGTGACTTTAACTTTCTGCTCATTTAAATACACCAGTAAATTTGGTCATTAAATACTACGTTTTCCCATGGAGCCTGTATCCTACACATGATGTTTAGAAATTAATATGTTGTTTGTTGTTTTGGGGGTGACTTCCATTTTTTGGGGAAATTACTTATGACTGGTCGTAGCTCTTGACATTACAAACTGTACATCAACCTATAGTCCATGAAGCCACTTCCTATGATTGTGCTGCTTGAAAATTTTTGCTAAGCACAGGTTTTTGAATTCTCGTATGAATTTAAATGAGTTCTCTGAATGGGAATTTCATTAAAAATTGACCTTCATTTGGATCATTAGCTTGCTTTTAAAGTACTGTTGTTTTTTAAAAAATAGATAATAGATCCCTTTGTCGAGGTGGAAATTATTGGATTACCTGTTGACTGCTCTAAAGATCAGACAAAGGTGGTTGACGACAATGGTAAGATAATGTAGCTGACTTCCTCTTCTTAGAGTAAAATATGAAGCCATTATAAATTATTCAGTGTATATTATTACTTTCTAAACTGCAAAGCTTATTAGCCCATGAAACGAAATGATTGTCTTTCTGCTTTCTGGGCAGAATTTCTGGTGTAGGGAGATAGAAATGAGAGGCAAAAGAAGAGAACTGCTCACCACAGTATGTTTCCCCTGGATTCTTCTTAGATCTCCTTTAGGCAGAAGTTCCTAGTATTTCTATATCTACAATACATTTGTAATATCAAGTGAAATGAGAACACATTATATCCAAGGCAGTTTGACTACCATATCAGCCTTCATAGGAAGGAGATGAAAAAGAACTGAAATGAATAGCCTGTTCTAGCAGGAGAGGTGACCATCTCACAGGTAGATGCAATACCATGGGGAAAAATGAGAATTGTTCCTGTTCATTTTGGTCTATCTGTAGCCTGCCATAGTTCTGCAAAACAGTATCCTGACTTGCTATCCCTGCCAGATACCCAGCCAAAATCATTTTGTTTATAAAGGCTGTCCAGGAAACAAACTCTCATTTTAACTACATATATAATGGAGGTTATGAGAGATCCTAGGTCTTGATGAGCACTAGACAATGAGTGTTCGTTTGTGTATTTGGTTTGTTTGTATTTCTCTTGGCTTTTGCTATGCATCATGAAAACTGAGGCTACCATTGCTATGGCTGTTTCCCAGATTTTCTGTTGTTTGTTGCACAGGGTTTAATCCTGTTTGGGAGGAAACACTCACTTTTACCATCCACATGCCTGAAATAGCTTTGGTTCGATTTCTTGTTTGGGACCATGACCCTATTGGGCGAGACTTCGTTGGACAAAGAACTCTGGCCTTTAGCAGTCTTGTGCCTGGTTAGTCCCACTTGTTTTCCTTGATTTTGAGATCTAATTGAAGGTCAAATGCCTTTGAATTTGATGTGCCAGACTAGAAATCAGAATAGGATGTACTGCTCTGTGAGACTTCATGCATGAGCTTGGATATTTCACCTAGCTTGTTAGGATAGTGTACTCACTCTTATTTCAAGGAGTTTTGGGTGGCTCTGATTTTGGAAATTTCAGCTGTTGTCTTATTTGTAACTTGGATGCAGTTTATACTGAGGGGGGGGCTTGGAAAGCCTGTGAGGATGGAAGATAGTAGCTTTTACTGAAGACAGCAGGTATTGCTGTGCATATCATGCCTTTTTTAGGCAGTTCTTGCCAGTTGTCCGTAAAATGAATACTGCTGATCAATTGCAATGCTGTTTCTTTATTTTGCTAGGTTATCGCCATGTGTATTTAGAAGGGCTCACAGAAGCATCCATATTTGTTCATATAACCATCAATGAAATCTATGGAAAGGTAGGTATACCTAGGAAGGTATATCTTTTATGAATTTTTTTGTTTTAATACTTTTGGCAAACACGGATTAAAATGCACCACAGAACCTCACAGGACTTGCGTGGTTTCTAARTGATTCTTACAGTCTAAGTATGTGGCATTTTGTAGACTGAGTCAGCTGTGCCTAACTTTCTCTGGCACTGATCAGTACTAAAGTATAAACAAATTATTCAAAACATACAGCAATKGAAAGGCATAATGTCTTATTCTCTGTTGCYCTGAACTTGATGTCTTTGTTTATGCTGTTGCCTATATAATAGATACGTGCCTGTGCTGCTAGACATCACCATTCTCAGGGAAACAAAATATTGTTTCTTATTCATAGTGTTTTTTCTGAGGAGCACTGAGCCAGGGCATCCGTGCACAGTGCACCCATGTCCAGTAGAACATTTGTCTCTCTCTGAGACGCTGTAATCACAGTGCAGACACATCTGTTAGTGTGCTCTGTAAGCAAAAGGATATATCTTGTAAAGTATGGGTTAGCTGGTTGGTTGGTTTGTTTCCTGGCAGGTAATGACCTTCAAAGCATAACACTCTCTTGTACTAGTCTTACCATGCTTATGATGGTTTCCACCTAATAACTGTTTAACATCTAGATAAAATACATTCCTATAGGCTTAACTTTTAACTAGTTTTACTTCAGAAGTAACTGTTGAGAGCTGTAACTGTACCAGGACCTGGTATTTGACAAATTATTTTTAACTGCTAATTTGTTTTAAATCTTTCAGTGTAGTATTGCTGCTATTCTGCAAGATTATTAATTTTAAAACTTTTATAAAAATTTTAAAACAAAAGCACAGTGCCTTTTCCCCTGTATTTCTGCTTTAACTGCTTTTATGAAAGTTTACAAGAGGTCTTTTTAAGAGCGTAGGTGAAGGGAATAGTTAGTCTCCATCTTTCTCCATTCTGAATGCAAAGAATGTCTTGTCAAAACTAGCCCTGGCCACCAGCTTTCTGTCTACTCTGSATTGCTCAAGTTGTTTCTATAGGTAGAACTGTAGCACTATGAGCACTGAAGAGAAGTTCTGTAGGACAAAGAGAGAAAATGAGCACAGATGAGACCTAGGGGCTGAGATTCGATACAGTCCAGATCCTCACTCAGCTCTGCTATCCTTATCCTCACTGAGACCATTAGGTCACTAAGTAATCTAATGATGGCAGTGTAAACCATTGGGATGTCTCTCTCATGTTGGCACTCTTGTCTCAGCACAGGGACCAGTATTTCAATGTACTCATCTGCTCTTGCCTCTGGCCAGGAAGGAAGGACAGTGGCTAGGAGCTGGAGGGAGTGGCCATGCCTCACCCATATGTGTTCTGTGCATAGAGAGAGGCATTTGGTATTCAACATAGATTTCATCATCACAACATCCATATTAAAAGAAAAGTAGCAGTAAACAACTTGGAAAACATTTGCAATATATACATTTGCAATATATGTCGGGGGATATGTATGAAATCACATACTATTTTGATGATAGTCTGTAGGGGAGCCTGTTTGACTGTTGCTCTTGTCTTATGTGCTCTTCAAAGAAGAAATATAGTCAAGAAAGCTGAGTAGCTTCATATTAAAGATGAATGATGGTGACAGCAGAAAATGAAAAAAAGATCCAGTGAGATGTGGTCTCTTCTGTATAATTTGTCCATTCTTCTAATGCTGAGTGTAATGCTGAGCTGTATTACTGTGTTTCCAAGGTATAAACAAAGGCTGAATGTACATTTGCATCCTTGTAGATGAGGATATCAGGTCAAATTTCTTTGGGAGAGGCTAACCTAAGATTAATGAATAGTTTTAAGTGATTTGCTCTGCAGGGTTATATTTTCAGCTGATGTTCTGTTACCTTATTGCTTGTATCACAGTCTTGAAAACATTAGCCGAACATATTTGCATTTTTCTTTCCCTTTCAGTGGAGCCCTTTAATCCTCAATCCCAGTTACACTATATTGCACTTTCTAGGAGCCACAAAGGTAGACGTCATTAGCATGCGCTTTGCACTTGCTGGGCACAGATTTTCAAATGGTTCCCAATCGCATGACCTGTAACTACCAAGCTACATCATTTTTCATTCAGACTCTGAAACATTTGGATATTGCTTTGATGAAGCCCATGCGTAAAATTCCAAGCTAATGTGTAGCCTGTCACTGCAGTACACTTCTTAGAGTCTTGTCATCTCTGATTAGGAGACCTCTAGAAAACCTCTCTTGTAGTAGTGGCAGGCTGCCATCCTAATGAGGAGAAATAGACATGCATGAATTCATGGAGACCTGTGCTGATATTTCCCTGGTCAGAGTAGATGTGAATTGCTTGGTGTGAATTTTTGCTTTGCTGCGTTTTAATTTTGTCTTCGTCATTCATAGATTTTCAGAAAGCAACCCTTTTCATTGCATTCTTTATATAATAGTCTGAACTCACTTGAAACTAGTTTTTCTTGTCCTTTCAGAATAAGCAGCTGATAGGACTCAGAGGGCTGTTTAACAAGAACCCTAAGCACAATTCTGCTGAAAACAACGGGCACTATGTACGGAAGCGATCTATTGGCGATCGAATTCTCCGGCGCACAGCCAGTGCACCAGCAAAAGGTAGAAAGAAAAGTAAAATGGGTGTTCTGGAAGCTATTGAAATTAAGGACAGTGCATCTGAACCAACAGACCTGAAAGACAAAGAAGGAGTTACAAGACGTACAACCCGAAGTTTGCAAGCACGGCCTGCTTCTATGCCAGTGGACAAATATCTTATAGGATTACCATGCACAGAAGGTGAAGCTGTTCAAGATGCCAGAGGAAAAGAAAATTCATCTGGTAAAATACTTCCAAAATTACTTTTTGAGTAGCAAATTGAAATTATATATTAAAAGGCTTGGTTCTGCAGCCTCTATGCACAAGTAATTGCTGAGTAAAATGTCATGCTTTAGACTGTAGTATTTTAACAGCTTACGTACATTTCTAAATTACTTCAAACTACTTGAGAACTGAACCCTCAAAAAGTTGGGGAATAATAATAATTTCTCCAAGGGCTCTTAAAAGAACATTTGTCAAGCTTCTTTTCATGATTTAAGAGCAATTTCAACTACCCTTCACCAATCTCTGGTTTGTTAATGTCCATTTACTCAGGAAAACATTGCTGCTGGCATTGTGTTTTTTTTTCACCTTCCTTTTTAAGGGCGGAGAAAAGCACGCAGCATGTGTTTTGGAAGCAGTGTTTGTAAAGGCTGACAGACTTTGCAAACAGGGGTAAAAGGGGCAAAAGTAGATCCAGCTTTATATCTAGGAGTCTTGACTTTGTCCTTATAAAGTAATCAGATTAAATACCTTGATTATACGAAAAGGATTAGTTAGGATAAAATCTTAGTCTTGTATTGTTTATACACAAAACAATTTAATTTTTAAAATAACTTTTTTCTGAGAATCTTTAGCAGCACTAGTCTGGGTTTGGAAATACAAAACCTTGCAGTYACTCCAATGACTACAGCAAAGCTGCGTTGTGTAACGATGACCTGCCTAATATCTGATTTAATGGAGTATTTAAATAAGTCTATTAAGCTGTGAATATGATGTCTGTAATTCATTAGACCTTTTGTCTCTATCCTGAGTCTAGATCATTCAGGCTGTTGGTGGTAGTGGGTTTTGTTGGTTGGTTGGTTGGTTGGTAGGCTGGTTTGACCTTGCTTTTCTTGTTCRGTTGATTTTGTTTTTTTGTGGAGGAAAAGCATATGTGTTCATACAAGCTGTTCCYGTGAGACTGAGGGTTTGGCCAAGTCCTTCGATTCAGTTTGATTCTGACAGCACAAAGTTTCCAGAGTTTGTCCTCATAGGGCTCTTCCCCAGCAGGGGAGGCAGAAGAGCTGCCCGTCTGTCCTTGATACAGTAGAGAGAGCACATGGAGAACTTGTCTTGGGTGGAATATGGGTGGGGGGATGACTTGTTGCTGTGCTCTAGATAGTCTCAGCTGTTGAATCAGTGGCTTTTGCTAACCATAGCAGCCAGCTGAAACTAAAATAGTTACAATGCTGTCCTGGCACAGAGAAGAATGAGTTAGTAAGCCGTCCTTTGCTCTACAGCCCCGTATTTGTAGCTTTGAAGTAACAGATAATCTGGATATCACCACTTAAAAGCTGCTTAGAAGAAGCAGCAAGCAAAATTAAACAAAAATATTTCTACCACCCCGAAAAGAAACTATAGACAGGAAAAAAGATATTCCTAGTAATGAAGTTAACTCTGAAAATGCTATATTTGAAATTCAAACATTTTTTCCCAATAAGTGTATGAAGCAGATGCAGCTCAGCCATTCTTAGCAATGTATGTGATCATTTCTGACAGATTTCTTCCTAAAGATGCTGGAGACAAATGCAGAAAATTCATTTAGAAGAAATTTAAACCTTTGTCTTGGAGGTCACAAGTATTTACTGATAGCAGAAAAACCTTTGCAGAAAACATAGGCTCTGATGACATGATGTAAAAAGCTACCTCAGGAAATAAATGCTGCACCTTCTAAATGCGCGAAGACTAGAACCAGACTGTTTGAGCTGGTGTAAGTAGAGCTTGCTCCATAACCCATACGGAGAAGGACATGCCACCTTAGACACTTAGAAATGAGAAGTGAAGAAGATAAAATTCCAGACAGGCCTCTTCTGTACCCAGGAGACCTTCTCCTTTCTCTGTGCTTCAGGGATATGTCTTAGTGGTAGACGCAGAGAAAAGCAACCTGAGCCCTTTTCTGTGGAAGTGCTTACCTTGAATTAGAATGAGAAAAGAATGGCAGAACCTTGTGCCATGTAGGAATAGACTTGCATATTTTCAGGAAGGAAATTAAGCCTRAATATTTCAGATTGAGAGGAGACTTCAACTCTAGAGAGCAACTTGTCAGAGGACAAGTTCTTTATGGCAGAATGCAGTGAAGAATGAAGAGGGAAGGCTATCCAATAAAGACCTTTGTTGCTAATACTATGGCTAAATTTATCTAGAGTATTAATTGGAATTACACCAAGTGGGAAATGTGCTATCCATTTCCTCCTCTATTCTCTTAGAAAGAAATCTACAAATCAAAGAAACTTTTATCTGTTCCATTCTTATGTAGGAGCTGTGTAAATCCACTGTAGATGCACTGGAAAGCTTGAGGAACTTTTTTTTTCCCCATAATTTGGAGATCAGTCCTGCATGCCGTTTTCATTAAAAATAACTCCTACTGTACCACGGACTGCTCATGCACTGTTTGTGAATGATCAGGGCTTCTCTTTTTCCCTTCTAGGGTGCCTGATTCCTAGTGAATGTTAGGAACAGTATAGCTTATGTCAAATTTACTTCTTTGGTCCTTGCTTAATTAAAAAGGTGTAAATTATCTACCAAAGCCAGGAGTGAGTCATGGAGCTAGGATTTGACGTGTAAAAAGAAGCAATATAATTGGAAGAATAAAATGTGTCTAATGTATTTTTTTAATGAGATTCAAAATCTTGTTCTCATATGAATGCAGTATGTTGGTAGATAAAAAATTAAATCTCTAAACAGTAACAATTTACAATAACTATGCAAAGAACAATATGTCTGGGGTCCATCTACTTGATGCTTTTTACTCAGAGGTCTTTTAGGCATGCATCTTGTTTCAAAGTATGCTTTTTAACAGAGCTGTTTTGTTCTGTCTTTATTGCCATGCTTCTTTATAGTACAAATCTGAATAGGAACACAACTGAAGGTAATATCACATGCAAACTATGATATGGTACCTCATTAACATTATTTGCGACAAATATTACATCATATGCTTGATGTAATAGACATTCAAAGGAAGCTTCAGTGAAGTGCCTGCAGCTCTATTTTCCCATTTATTCATACCACTCAGATAATTTCTATTAAGCCTGCACAACCCCATGATTAAGTTCTGTCACAACTGTACCTAATTTTGCATTCTCCATCTGTCTGTCTAAGGACAAAATACTTGTTAATAAACACAACACAAAATAGAGTGCAACTAATATGTTTCTTATTTCATTTAGCCAACAGTGATGCTACAAGTAAGAAGGAAGCAAACTTGAAAGAATCTGGTTTTACATATTCTGAGAAAAATACAACTACTTCTCATTTGGCATCTGTCTTTAAAAAAGAGAATCCCCAGATGGAGACTAAAACTGACCCTTCTCTAATAGCACCCCTACAGGAAAAACATGTAGCTTTTGCACATGGGGTAGCTGAAACAGATCACCTTGCAGGGTGTCAGGAAAATCATCTTTCTGGTGAAACTGTCCCTCTAATACGGGACTCTGGTTTTGAACTTGTCATAGAAAAAACAAAAGATGAAAATTGTGCAGACCATAAAAGGGAAGATGACACAAAAGTGTCTACAGCGGAGAAAATAACACTGGTGGGAACTTCCCTTTCTCAGAAAGTAGAGGATATTGAAAATCATAAATACGACATCATCAAGAAAAGCACCACAGCAGCTTTCTCGCTGACAGATATTTCTTCTACCATCTGCTCTGATCTTCCTGGTTTACACTCCACTTCAACCATGCAAGACAGTGACATTTCTCGTCTTATAGACGAAGTTTCTTTAATGAATGAGAGTGAGATGGATAGCTCTGTCTCAGCACTGATTGGACAGTTTGATGCCACAAATGACCAAACTAATCTCACTGTAGTCTCAAGTCTCCATGGAGCTAGCAGCCAGACCTTCAGTGTGATGTCTGCAAATCCGCATATGCTTACTGCAGATGTTAACACTCCATGTAAGAGCAACTTGACTACCAAAAAATCCCCTTTATTCTCAACTCCAAATACTACTGTGTTCTCCAGCCCAGAGACTACTGAATATTCTGTGTACACGATTATCCATGAGGCATCTCTTACACCAACTTCTGAATGTAATACCCACAGTGAATTAGTTTGCACAAAAAAGYTGGACAATATGGAAAATAACTTGCTGTCTTCTGCTTGTACTTCACCTCTCTCTTTGCTAAATGCAAATCCCAAAACAAAATGTGGTACAAGTTGGGAAGCCCTTGAATCTGCCGGTTCTTTTGCTTCCGATAGCCTCATCTTTGAGGATACGCTAGTTGACCCTTCCACTTGTGAAAATTCAGAAGGCAGCAGTCTTGTAGAAGTAGACGGAGATTCTCAAGATCTGCTGGTAACTGCATGTGAATACAAAAGAGAAGATATGAGCCAGATGGCTTCCCCTTTGAAACTAAGGCAAAAGCAGGACGTCGGGCACAGTCGTGAGAGGAGCTCTGGGAATAATGCAAATGTTGAGGAGCTCTGTGTTGCTGCCCTGGATTGCTCAAATAACTTCAGGACTGCAAGGTGTCAGTTCCCTTTCCCAACATACGGAAACCTTGGCTTTTTACGTCATTATCATCAGATATCAGATATGCGAAAAGATGAAACGTATACCTCCCAGGGATCCCAACTTAATGTACACTTGCCTGGACTGAAGAATGCTTTGCCTTTCCCACCTTCTACAGTCATCAAACAGACTAGCCCTTGCAAATCCAAGAGTCTTGGTGACTTAACATCAGAGGATATTTCCTGCAATTTTGAAAGTAAGTACCAGTACATAAGTAGAAGCTTTATCACATCTGGCATGAGAGACAAGAAACTCGCTGCTATGAAGAATATGAGACCACATTCCACAGATGCTCTGACAGAACAGCTGAGAAAATTGGTATCCCTGGACCAGGATGACAGCTGTCAAACATTGTACTCCAGGCAGATTGATGATGACTGCCCAAAGGCACTGGTCAGAAAACTGTCATCCAGAAGCCAGAGTAGAGTACGGAATATAGCCAGTCGTGCCAAGGAGAGACAGGAAGCCAGCAAGCAAAAATTTTCTAATGCAAGTAGCATAGCAGGGGTCGTTCTTCGGAACAAGCCTTCAGCATCTCCTCACACTATCAACAGGCATTCAACAGGCTCTTACATAGCCAGGTACCTAAATGGATTTGCTGGGGAAGATTCGGAAAGCCGAGGAATACCAGAGGGTGCATGTGCTGCTCTGCACTATAGGTGTGGAGACCAGCTGTATGCACATGATTCTGTTCTGCAATTGGAATCCAGTAGTGACGATAAGCCAGAAATATATTTCCTGCTGAGACTGTAGATTGTATAAATGTACATCTTCAATGTTTACAAAATATTTCATTGAAATGAAGGATTTTTAGCAAAAAAACACTGTTTTGAGAATTTAAATTATTTAGAAATACAATTTTATGCTAGTGATTTGATCATGATTTAGTGTGTTCTTTACTGTCAAAGCTTATGTAAATAGAAACTGTGCTCCATTCTTAGGTATGTATTACTTTAAGTTAGAAATTGTAAAGTGAACTAGTCTGGGGATTATTTGTGTGCAGTAAGTATTTGTAGCATTTTGTATTTGTAACGCATGTCATTTTAACAGTCAAGCACATCTGTGTTCAAGAGCAGAACATTGCAAAGAATGCAATAATATTTTTCTGTTTTCCCAAAGTCCTACTGTTTGGAGAAGAATTTTTAGTAATCACTTTTGACCTTTGTCTTGCAAATTCTACTAAGCATAGTGTTTTCTGTTCTTGGTAGCTTCCTTGGAGTTAGACTACAGAGATAGAACTCATTCTCTGCCCAGTGGGCAATATTCTCAGAATAAGACCCTCCATTAGTATAACTGTTTTCAGTCTGACTTGTACTAAATTGTTAGTTTTACATGTTTCCGTGTGTGAACTATGATTCTACAGCAAGCAATTTGTAGAATTAGCGTGAGTCGAAATTTGTAAGTAGTGTGTAGGTTTATCTTCCACCCACTTAATGGACTGTAATGATAGTTGTCTTTTTTTGTCAACATGTTGAATGCTCATTTGGGGACAGAGTGGAATGAAAAGAAATGTGGGAATAATTCTACATTTATGAGTGGAAAACACTTCATTGCTGCACATTTTGTTATGTATTTTTGATTGTGTTTGTAGCTTCAATACAGTAGCAGAGTTGTTTTCTGTATGTTTGTAATTTTACTGCTAAATTGTTGACAGTGGAATATTTAAAGCTGATGTGGTAGTGTAACTACTTGACTGTCTATCTTCACATCTTTTTCTATGAATATTAAAAGTGAAACGAGTGAGTAATCTCCAAAATACCGAAGGCTTCCCTGTAGGGAGCAACATAGCTTTATTTTGATTTTAAGATATGCTTTGCCTTCACTGTGAGTAAGTTTTTTCTTATATGTAAACGACATGTACCTTTTACCTCTTTCTTTTGTAATGCAGAGTATTATTATTCTTGGAGATATCATTAAAATAGATTTTTAAGCACCTGGCTACATGTTTACTGAAGCTATAGTAAATGTAATTACAGTTGAATTAATAGTAGTCGGTGACTGCAGACATCTCTCATGTCATGAGCTTACAGTAAACCTTTAGAAAGGGAAAAATTCTCTCATTCCAAGTGATGATGGTGCTTCTTAACTAGAAATTTTCAGCTGAGGTCATCGTCTTTTATGGATAAGAAGCCCTGTTTAGTGAATATCTCTGTAACTGTCTGGTCTTTCCCAGTTAGAAATGACAGAAGTATATTTACGACTTTTTTCTTCCCTTCGGGAAAAAAATTTCCTGCACTAGCATACTTTGTAGTGTCTTTGCTATTTTCAGCCTTAAGTTTAGATGATAGAAATGCATTTTTTGTTAGATTTATGTTATTTATGGTCAATTTCAGAAAAACATTATACGAAGACATTTTATTTAGTTATCTCCAATTTAGAGGAAAGCAAATCAACACATATATTACAAGCATAGTTAACACATAGGAATAGATGATATCCAGTAACATCGTCTATAACTGCTATTCCGTGTTGCTGTTCAGTGCCAGCCCTAGGAACCTCTCTGCTCACTGCCCTGCTGCGGTTTTTGCTGCATCTCTGTTAGCATTTGCAGCAATGGTTGTGGGCTAATTCTGCCTCAGCTCCCAGGCCGTTGGGGAAGCAGCCTGCAATGAATACTCCTAATGACCCAGTTCTGTGAAGTCAATAGAAGGGAAATACTTTTGTGGCACACGGGCACACTGCCAGATAGAGTTCCTCGCCAGTGTCCTAGACTGTCTGGGCTGTCTGCATGACACCGTGCAGCTCCTGGCAGAAGTACTCGCTGGAGATGAAGGGCAATGCATCAGCATTGTGCCTAAGCCAGTGTGAATGCAAAATAATAAAGCGCATTGATCTTGCATAATCATAGCAACTACATGGCAGGAGAAGGGGGATGTGTTCACACTGGGAGGTGTCTAAGTCAGTAATTTTTTGCATGGTGCTGTCTGGCATTAAAAACATACTTGTGTGATGGCACAGTAGGTCAATGTCGTTCTTTACTGTAGTTTCTTCCTAAGAAGTTACCAGAGTTGTCTGTATTATGTAGTAGAAACAGGAGTTGTGTTTCAGTAGGGGTCTCACAGATGCAACTGTCTGCTGTTCGGATCATTTAGGGGGAAACAGTGTATTTTCTAACTAAAAACCATTTTTTTCTTGGAGGAACAGAACTCGATACTGGTTTCACCCATTTAAACTTTGTGTCTAAATTTCTTGCTTAATACTTGTGATACATTTGGAAGGAGTGGTCCAATCCTTTTCTATCTTTCGGAAAATTTGGAAGCCCTGTGCCTCTGCAGTGGCAGAATTTAGGCTAGTACTTCCTGAGAAATGGATGTTTTCAGTGTTCAACTCTCAGTCTGTAGCTTATGTGCTGACTGCAGTTGCTAGAGGGGGTTTCCAAGTGTGAGAGTGAATGTGCAAAGGCTGCGATCTGCTCTGCTGAACATTGCATGTCATATATATTCACACTATATCCAGGTACATTTACTTGTTTTAGTAGAACTTAGAAATTTTTTAGAAATAATTGCAATTAAAAATGCCTTGTAATTAAGCAAATGGTGGAATCTCAGTCACAGGACACGAGAAAGCTATCTAGTCTTTACTTAAAGGATGTTTCTAGTTTTAATGCAATTTAATTTAGAGAAACTGTATAGCATATACAGGAGGTCAAAATAGATAAGTACAGTGGTCTCATTTAATAATCTAATAATATCTAAAATTGAGGGGAAGTCACAGTTYAGAGGAGAACTGCTCTTTGTGTGAAACTGATATTTGAGTAGTGAAACTGTCTTTTGGCAGAATTTCTAGGCTGAAGGAAGATCTAGCTTCGTGGTTTTTCTACTCTCRCTGAGAGATTCAAATGGCATTTTGCTTGCATCACTTCCATTTTAGTGGTATAGTATCAGTGTGTGCCAAACACAGTGTGTTAGTGGTAGAATATGCTGAGCCTTTAAGATCTTGACTGCGGATACTCAGTGTTCCAAGATCTCATTATTTAGTGCAAGTAGAAGGTGAAAAGTACTTATGTCAATTGCCATTGACTTCTGTTCTTGAATAATCTTTAGTGCAGTTTGTGAGCCCGGACAGGGAAAACTGACAAACGCTATTTTAGATCTATGCGCAGAGCTGATGCTGTTAGCTTTTCGGTCTACAAAACCTTAATTCTGATAATTTGAAGTGAGAAATTGGTTTGGGTCCTTAAATATATGTATGCTTTCAATGCATGAAGCATGCAGGAAATCACGAATTGTGAGCATGGGAGCATTAAGATGCCTGTGTTACCAGCTGCCTCTGTATAGCGAAGCTTGAAGATGTGATAGAGTATTTTAAAGACTGGAAGCAAGCATTCTGTTTAAAATTTGTGAATTAGAGAGGGATTTAAGCGAAAGAGGTATTACCTCTGGCTTTTATGTTCGTAATTATAGAATAAAAGACAAGTAATAACCTAAAATACTGTAGAAGTCAATGATACTTTTTTGCAATTTTAATACATCTGGATTAAATTTAGTTTTTTCTATTAAAGCAAGATCACTAGGCATACTTACAAAAGTACTGTTTGACTATCTCTCTTTTAATTCACTAGAAGCAGAGAGAATTTGAACGCTGGAAGGAAGAATTTGAGACCCAGAGGAGCTGAGTCTATATTGCCTTTGCAGAACAGAGAAGTGAAGAATATTGCCCAGAAGTGCCCTGCATTCTGTTTTCCTGCCAGGTGGCATAGGTTCCAGTCCAAGCCCAGTGCTGTAAGCCAGTTCCTCCTTTAATACCMGATTAGAACCTATGTCTAATTCCAGAAGCTGCTAGGGCTATTTCCATGCTTACTGTTAAGTTTTGTGATAAAGATCTTTGCAGAATTAGGAACTGTTCTGTAAGTAGATGTCAAAGATGCTTGAGATCTCAGGATAAATTTCTGTGTCTTTCCTAGATGATAGGCTATTTGTATAAACAATTTATACATTGCTTAAAATCATCCATATTGCTACAGCTACAGCTTCCAAACAGTAGGAATCCAGGGCAAGGACAGAAGTGAAACAGAAAGTTAAACACATTGTTTATCTGACAAACTACAAGCTGATACTTTTTCTGTRTGCTAAATAGAAGATTAAGATGAATCAGAGATGGACAGATATCACCATCCAGTGAAGTTGTTTGAGAGAAACTCTTTATTTTAAAGGAGCTATACTGCATTCTCTACCAGGTAATTTTTTTCCTTTTAATGAATTTTGTATCTATTTTGGAATTACTTTAGTGTCTTTAAGTTATTTATTATATAGTTACCATGTCTCAGCTTTTAATCTATTTGTTTAACTTTATGAACCTCATTTTCTTCCGTTTAATGTACATTCCTTTGGTGATGAAAGTTGTAATCAGTGTGCAATAGTTGTCTCTTGSAGGCAATGTCTCGTTTATAAGTACTAGGCTAAATTCATCCCTAGTATAACTAAAATGTCTCCTCAAAGAAACTATACTAGATTAATTTGTCTCGTTAGGTATAAATTTTTCTTCACCTTAAAGCAATATGCTTTGGTTAAATACTACCAACTCTCTGCTGTGGAATTTTGATCCCTGGTATAGAAAACTTGAAAATATGAACATAATTATGGTGGCTATTTGTATTGTAATTTGTTCCTCCTGACTTTTTTATTTGTTGTATGAAGACCAAATTATCTATAAGTTAAAAATAAAGAATACACTCAGGTGCTAAGGATAAGAAGTGATAGCTGAATCTGTGAGAACCTGTCACACTGCAGCCCAGCTGTCCATGGCATAGCTGGGCCTCTAGAAATCACTGGTACTGCTGTATACACATCAGAAAGCAGACGCAGGAGAGTGGACTGGCTAACAGATGATGAGGCCAGGCTTACTGACCACCACAGGACAGTCTGAAATCGGTACAGTTCTGTAATTGCCTGTTTCTGGAGGAAAATGGGCAACTTCTTTGGGATGCTTTAGTGATCCAGGAAGTGTGTGCTGCCAATCCAGTGGTGGTGATCTTAYCAGGAAGATAGCCTGGCACATCCAGAAATATGCTATCCTAACCACTGATCCTTCTATGTCTGGAGGATGGTGTAGCCTCACCAGTGAGTRTTAGTAATATGAGTCCAGATCTGGTATGACATGACAAGTCTGATCTCTGATCATGGTCTAATATGATGATACTTTCAGAATTATAGAAAACAGCTTGTCTCATTTTAAATATATTCTGCAGAAATGATTGCAGTGTTGGAGTAAATGTAAATTGAGGGTAATACGCTTTAAATAGCAGAGCTAAAACCTGATGCTGGTTAGCAGGAGGAATGGCAGCTGTAAAGACCTGAGAATGGTTACTCCAATAGGCTGGTGTACTGGATAAAATTTTGAAGGACTATTTCAAGAAATCCAAACACTTTCTGGACACATCTGTCCTTAAACATTTCTGGGCATCTGTTACCTAGATTGTGAGCAGTATTGTATAGAGCTAGGATTTTTAGATAATACAGGCATCTAGTACAGAACAGCAGTCTGCAATTTAGACATTCATCAGGCCATTCATTTGTAAGTCCTTACCCAAAATGAATAAACTCTGTATGCGCAAGGCTGCAGCTTTTTGAAAATACATCTAGTGAAAACTTTTTAATTAGTGGAGAATCCATTGCAAACTTGAACTTGTTCCAATGCTTATTATTCACAGTGCTTAAACAAACATTTTTAGTCTATATTTATCTAGCTTTAGCTTCCAGCACAGGATCGTATTTTATCGATTTACTCAGTTGAAGAGTCTCTCTTACCATATTTCTTTCACATAAACATGAAGTTATAGCCTTTTCTTTGACATCTTCCTTGAATCAAACCGCTGGAGTCTTTTTAAAATTTTTTATTCGTTCCTGGAGGTCTTCTGTGAAAGCCATCAGGTTTTCAGCATCTTTCAAGAACTACACACGCCAGAACCAGTTGCAGTATGTCAGGAACAGTTATTTCAGTGGAATGCATAGAGATAATGTGATTTGCACCAGATTGAATTTATAAATATAATGTGTGAGGGCATTTGATCTTTTTGCCTGCAATATGACACTAGAAATGTCTGTTTGTTTGGAGACCCATTATGTCTACCATTTTTTTTCCTTTTAATACTTTCTTTATAAGGGAAATTTCTACCTTAATAAATAATTTGCATTATTTTGCCTGATTTTTATATCAATCTCTTAGGTCAAAGCTATCTGTATTGCTGCATTTACTCTTTTAAATATTGGCATGTATTCATTTTCTTTCAGCCCAGTGCAATTTTCTAAATTATTGAGAATTCAGAAATGAACTACTGGTGCATCTGTCTCAGCCAGTTTTTTTTTAAGCTCTCAGAGGAAGGTACCTGTTATTTTGAATGTTTTCTCTTTGCTAGTGCTTCTTCAACATCTTCTCAAGTTGCTGAATGAAATTTCATCATTTGGTAGTGTGGCTATGTCTTCTGTTTTTGGGGGGTGTTTTCTTTTTTTTCTTCTTCTTCTTTTTTTTTTTTTTTTTTTTTTCTAATCCAGAATGCAATAATTGACTGCTGGGGAACTGACAAATAATGACTTTTATAGATAAGTCCTTTCTTGATTCCTGAACAGTCAATCAAATGGCAAGGGCCAAGATTTCTCTAGGACAGTGTGTTGGGGAGGAGGAGTAGATTGCATGCATGACTAAGTGTTGTTGGAAACTTTTGACTATGTTGTTAAGATTATACATTCACTGAAAGGAGTGATATTTATCTCTCTTGCAGAAGAGTAAGTGCGCTTTATGAAGCGAAAAGCCAGTGCACTGAGAATGATACGAGTGATAATATTTCCATTCGTTATTTTATACTCTTTTTATTTCAGAAGCTCAGACATCAGTTAGCAGGAAACAAAGCCAAACAAAGATGTTATTCATTCAAGTTCTTCTCTCTTGAAAGAAAAAAAGCTTTTAACAGAGATTCCTAACTTCCATAGTATTTTGTTTCCTGTAATTTCAATAGCAATTGAAAATGGATTCTTTTCTTCTAAAAATTTCCTTTTCAGCTATATTCTATAGAATATAGAATTCAGCTATATTCTATCCTAATTGTAAGCAGGTATAGATTAACTGAAAGAACAACTTTGTATGTTTTCTTCACTAAGGATCCCTACTTTTCTGGTATATCTTGCCATGTTTTAAAAGCAAAAATGTGTTAGGAATGCTGRAAGATGTTTTCACCCCTTCTCGTCTAATGCATACATTTATTGCCTTGCAAAAAAATCAGAGGAGGGAATAAGCAGTTATTTTAGCTCAGTAAAGGCAAATGGTTCACATCCTCACTTAGCAGACCTAAATTACTTTCTTTTTAATTTCTGAAAGACTGCATAAATTATAAATCTATTCAAGAACCTGCAGAGAGCAGGTAATAGCAAAAAAAAAAAAAAAAAAAAAAAAAAG
>NW_028186072.1:1572594-1578963 GCF_003343005.1 Rhea americana | reverse complement strand
TATATATATACTTTTATATATATATAAAATATATATATATATATAAATTTATATATATAAATTTATATATTTAGTATGTCAGGTTTTGTTTATTCAGAAGCCAAAAAGATTTCTGGTTATCTTTATATGATTATTTGCTGGAATATTTACTGCCCCTGCTTTTAACAACAGTATAAAATATTCTATTCTGTATTCACAGAGGAACATATATTCTGATAGAAATGCACTGCAAAGAGTTGAAAAGATTTGGTAGAAAGTTTGTTTCTTCCATTCTTCCTTATTGACTAAGTTGGGTTTTTGKTTTTTATAGAATCAGATTCATCACTGATATATCAAATAGGAAATGAAACAACAGCCAAAAGAGTCATTTATATATGGACAACAAGATGGAGGGGGCATTAACTTTAAGCATTAGAATGTTTGAAACACAGAAGTAAATATATTGAACAGTGTTAGTTTTAAAGGCATTTGTTCTGGTTTACTTTACTTACTCTGCAGAATTTCTAGGCATGCCCCTGCTTCCCCAAGTGCACCCCATGGCATAAGCAGCACAGAGGAAAACTGGGCATGCAGCAGCCAATGTGAGAACAGGAGGCAGCAGAAAACGGCATGAGGACGGGGATTCTTACATCTCGCCCTTTGCAGGACGTGGGATTAGGGTGATCACATGGCAGATCAGATTCCGGGATTTATGTGCCTGCATCATTCTTTCCAAAAACACAGTCTGAGTCTCTGTTTCTGTCCCTAGCAGTAGCGAGATATTTTACGAAACTTCTGTGTAAGCTTTAGCGCTTATATAATTATAAATCCTCCTAGTAAGAAATGCTTTTTTGTAGCCTAACATGTTTTTGTCAGRATTTTCTTCATTAATTTTCCATTCTTATCTTAAGTAATATTAAACAGTAAAAGAACAAAACATTTCATTCATAAAAAGAATAAAAAGCACTGAGAGCAGTCAGAATTCCCCCAGAAGCGTGTTATGTTGGTTTTATTCTTGAACCAACTCTCATTTATATTTGTTTTGATAAGATTTTAATTCARTTACTGTTTGCAATGAGGAAAGCTATGTTCAGGACCCTCATTCCACATGTGCGGCAAAAGCGATTACACTGATTACAGATCTACTCAGACATGCAAGAACTGGAAGCAAAATTAAATTGAATTTCTATCAGAGATTATCTTTTAAAGTCCTATATTAATCAAGACAGAAATAAGAAATGAAAATGGGCATGCCTGTGTTGGCATAGTTGAGCATGGATTTTCTTTTTCATTGTAAAGAAAAATGAGTTTCTTTCATAGCTTCTCTTGCAAGGCAGAATTTGGTAGGGTGAGGAAATACAATCAATTACTAGATCTGTGCAGATGTGGGGTGTAACAACTGAAGTTGATACAGTTTCTCCAAATGCATTTTAGCATGGGAGTCAGTTTTCTGACTACTTACCACAAGTCAGTCCGTTTAAAGCTAATGCTGGAGATAAAAGTTGATTTAAAACATGCTCGTGGCTTTTTATACTTTGACATATTTGATCTTCAGATAGAAGCAATACTGAGTCAGGAAGATGGTAATTAATACCCTTGCATTTTTTTTTAACTTGAGGCAATGTTATTAAATTTGTAAAATGTGTGTGTAGTCTCCTTAGGGGTTAAGGATGTGTGCTCTATTTTGAGTTGATTTAAATAAATAGTAGCTATATTGACCTATAGTATTCCACCTTTTTTCCTATAGCTTGAGAACCTAGTTATGCATAGTATTTGCATAAAATGAAGCTTTTACATTAATCAGCTCTATTTGCTAGACCTAGAAAATAATCTTGTTTTCTATTTTAGTCTGAGAGCACCTAACTGGTTTCAAAAACAATTTTTGCAGCAAACTAAATCAACAAGTTGCTGCCTAACTGTGAATGTTGCTTTACAGTGTGGAGCTGCAATACTTCTAATTACTTACATTACTTTTAAAATACATTTACTCTGGGCAGTGAAAAAAAGAAATACTTCTTGATATGAAATCTGTGATTGTGTTACTGGGTTCTTTGGAGAAGCAGCACTTGACTTGCTACCACACACGTATGAAATATAGAAAACTAGTTTAGATTCTTTTAAACTGGAATCTGTTCACTGAAGTGTAATATGCCCCCTGGACTTGATTCCTGAACATAAGAATCTGTGCTGATTTGAGCCAAATCTTAAGGTGCTGGAAAGGGCAAAAAGCTGCAGCAACGTCAAATATTAAGCAGGATAAGAATATAAAAGCTGAAATGGTTTACCCTGAAGGTACTGCACACTTTTCTTGGTACCTCTCACCATTTTTCATTAGCTAATAACCTCTTAGCAATTCTTAACATTCTATCTGGAGACTGCAGTTGCTGAACGCATACATTGTAGAAAGACTTGTAGTTTTTGTGTAATTCTGAGTAGTTCATTAGGCCACAGTTCAGGAGTTGCATATGTGGAAAATCCTTTTTCAAGGTAGCCAGGACATTCTCCTGTCTTATATCAGACTGGCAGCTCCAGGCTCCATCAGCCTCTAAGGTTCCTCATGGTGTTCTAGATAGGTGTTCTAGATCTTTTCCCCTTATGACGATAGAGTAGGCCAACAGGAGGAACTTGTTTTTGTCAGATAAGTAAAATGACTATTCTTTCATTTTGGAAAAAGTCTGTTACAGAATGTATCAGATTTCCTATGCAGCAGAGCATAAAGCCAGGTAAATCCTATATTTGCCTTCTGGAGCCAAGTAACCAAAGCTAGTGCTTTTTTATTGTGGTCCGGATGTTGGTTCTACAAACTAATGTCATATCATTTGTGTGTGGTTTGAAGTGGTTTGAATTTCAGTTCCAGATATTGCTAAAGGAGGAGTGGGAAAGGGCGAGGGCATCCTCCCAACTTACCCTCACAACGCCACAGCCAAGATCCTGCCTGTGGGAGAACCCCTAGAAAGTCACCCTCAGGAAGATATTCAGGCCCTGTATAATATAATAACAACAATTCAGACAGTCTTTGGATTAGTCTAAAGATGTGCAAGCTTGCTATTAAAMTCCAGTGAGTCTGGAGCTGCTTCTTATCAAAGCCGGCTATGCTGGAAAATAATGCCTGATGGAAGGATTTGAGAGACGAAAGTTCACAGGTAATTACCACTATAAATTAAGGGAGAAGGATGCAATAGTAGTAGGTAGCTAGAAAGCTTCTGTTAAGGTGCTAGAGGTTTGTTACCTATCTAATGGTTTGTAATTAAGCAACTTGTAGATAGTAGCCACTTTTCTGTGTAATAACAATATTTTGCATTTAATAGCAGAATTATTCACATCTCCAGGTTTCAAGCAAAAATAGGATAAATGAATTACTTGCTCAGGAGCTGTCTGAAAAATACTGAATTGTATAACAGATGAGATGGAGCCTTTGGATGAGACAGCTTCTTTAAAAAATGTGTCTGCTTGCTGATCTCTAGTCATCTTGGATCTGGGAAGCCAAAAGGCATTCCCTGTGTGCTATAGTAAAAGTGCATGCTTCAAAACTCTGGATGTAGACACAGACTGGACAAGTAGAAATGACATAAGTAACAGATAGCCAGATCAGCCTTTGTGGACAAAGAAAAAACAAGCGATTTGGGGAAAATTAAAGAAAAGTCTTTGTTTCTGGTAAGTATGGAGAACAAGCTTATTAGAAGACATAGATGTCTTTTTCCAGGAGCTGGACTATATGCAGCTACCTTCCTTCAGCCAAATGTTACAAGTTTGTCTATTTTTCCACTGGAAATCAATCCAGCAGATATGCTAATCTACATCTCTTGTCACTTGTATAGTTGCATCTTGATGACAACAGACTGTATAAAGCCAAATTCCATGGCAGATAAATATTTTTGTAGAGGATGTGTGATTGGATCCAGATCTTTAGGATAAAACAGAATGTAACATAATTTCTAATGAATACTTCCTTACATTTTGATGCTTTTATTGGCGTGAATTGAATTTGGCTGCTCCATCAATCAGCTATAACATTAAAAAAAACACTTAACTAAATATGCCTTTGTACAGAGTATCTGCAAAGGCAAGATGCATGTTCATCAAGCTTTTTGAGAAGAATCGATAGTACTTTGTATTATAGTAATATAATATACTGCACAGCCCACAAATGCAGAGACTGCTTCTTCTCTTGCTTAGATGTAAATGCAGTAAATGAGAGGAGAGTGGCAAAATGAAACATTCTCCGCTTGCCAGTGCGAAGAATTAAGGGTCTTGGAGGGCTTTGCATCGAGTTGATGCTGTTAGTGCAAGGAGTCAGATCCTTCTAGCTCTACCCTCTAATGTTAGCCTTCACCTGCAGAGACTGTTTGGTCTCTGAAATAAAGGTTCCATGTTTTAGGATTTATCCTTTCCAGAGACAGAGTAGTGTGGAAAGGCTTGAGAGAGCTCATCTGTGTTTTCCTGTACTCTGAGGATGCTAACAGATGGAAGTTTTCTTCTTGCCTATACTTTTTAAGATCAACATTGATTTAGAGCAACAAGTTTTAATCATGACGAGCACAACAGACTAGTACACAGATTTCAAAAATAATCATAACAGTAAGCACACTTGATATTTCTATCAAATTATACTGAACTAAGCAGGATTRCTTAATGTGCAAGTCTATTGAAGCTTTTATGGCTTCCTCTGAATGTGAATTATCATTTTAAAGCTGGAATTGAAACTGAGGGCTGGAGTTGTGTGCTCCAGTACTCTTGTAAACTCCTGAGTACTAAAGAATCACTGCATAGTTGAGGTTGGAAGGGACCTCTGGAGATTATCTAGTCGAACACCCACTGCTAAAGCAGGGTCGCCCAGAACCCTGCTCAGATGGGTTTTGAATATTTCCAAGGATGGAGACTCCACAACCTCCCTGGGCAACCTGTTCCAGTGGTCAGTCAACCTCACAGAAAAAAATGYTTTTCGTCTTCATTATTTTGTGACCATATATTGTTTCAATGTTCTTCTAATGTTCCACAGTGTCTCAGTGAATTACATAAAAATTACCTGTTTTGCAGCCACAGCTCTATTGCATTCAGATAAGTGAATATTCTTATATCTGCATTATGTGCACAGTAGATGCATGATGGATCTAGAAGAGGGGAAAAGCTGGGATATTCTTAAACATAAAATAACAAAGAGAGGATAGCAAGGTTCATTCTAGACCCAGAACCATGGAAGGATCCAAAAGGACTTGTGTTTAGTTATACCATTCCAGTAAAACACCAGGGAAGAATATTCTTAAAACTTTTAAAGCTCTTTTTAGACTACATTGAACATGACTCTYTTGAAAAATAGAGAAAGCACAAGTCAGGAGAAATAATTTCAGCTGTATCATCTGTCAGATTCTAGGCCYTCTGAGATCCTTTTATTTTTGGACTTGGCATTGCTACTACTTTTGAAATAGAAATCTCCACTCCTTTTGAAAACAAATGCATACTAAAACAGTTGGTATTTTTTCCTTCCCAAGAAGCAACAAATTAAGCATTTTTTTTTCTTTTTTCCTTCACTTCAAAGATTGGTCTTGTCATTTTGCTCTGAATTGCTTCTCTATGGATTTGATTCCAAATACCGATCTAGGACAGCTGAAATGTTAACAATTTTTTCTTAGTCTCGGAGAAAACAGCTGCCAATATATTCAGCTGYTGGCAAGTAGAGTATTGTCAGTCAGTCTGAAATATTAGTAAACAAGTACTTATGTTACTGGTAGCCAAGTTTAACAAGATCTCCACTTATAATCCTGTCACTTTTTGTGAAAGAATATGCCGCTGCTGTCAGATCCATCTGGTAGATTGCACAGCCTGTGCATACAAATCACCTAATCTCTCACATGCTGAAAGATTTTGGAGACAGAAACTAACTGTAAAAGATGAAGGGAAGATCTGTTAATAAATAGTTAGAACTTGATTTAATATGATTGATAGTCTGGCTGAGAGCAGGCATTTTATTATGTTCTATGTAGTTGCAAAAAACCTGATTATCTGGCCCAAGGCAAACACAATTTGTTGTAGCCTGTATAGATCAGATGTTAGCAGCAGCTTGGTTCATTACAAAATGATATGCAAAGGAGGCAGAAGGGAGAAGTTTGCTGGGAAAAGACATGAAAGAAAAGGGTACAAAAAGGCATGAATTTAAACATCTCTTCTTTCAGAAGTAGACAAACTAATCTGATCAATTCCTGAACAAATGACTACTGCTGTGGTTCGAATATGTTTTTACTGAAGCAGGGATGTGGAAAATTAACAAACATTAAAGAAGTTACAAGGGACAAATCATAGACTCATAGAATCAGTAAGGTTGGAAGGGACCTGATCTGGAGATCATCTAGTCCAACCCCCCTGCTCAGCAGGGTCACCTAGAGCATGTTAGAC
>NW_028186072.1:1469893-1571479 GCF_003343005.1 Rhea americana | reverse complement strand
ATCCATGCTGGCTACTCCTGATCACCTTCTTTTCCTCCATAGGTCTGGAGATGACATCCAGAATGAGCTGTTCCATCACCTTTCCAGGGATGGAGGTGAGGCTGACCAGCCTATAGTTCCCTGGGTCCTCCTTCTTGCCCTTCTTGAAGCCTGGAGTGACATTGGCTTTCTGCCAGTGCTCAGGCACCTCTCCAGTTCTCCAGGACCTTTCAAAGATGATGGAGAGCGGCCAKGCATCAACATCTGCCAGCTCCCTCAGTGCCCATGGGTGCATCCCATCTGGGCCCATGGATTTGTGGATGTCTAGCCTGCCCAGAAGGTCTCTAACCCTATTCTCCTCAACCAAAGGAAAGTCTTCCCTTCTCCAGAGTTTCTCCCTCACGTCCAGGCTCTGGGATTCATGGGGGCTGCCCTTAGCAGTGCAGACTGAAGCAAAGAAGGCGTTCAGTAATTCTGCCTTTTCTGTATCCCTTATCACCAGGGCGCCTGCCCTATTCAATAGCGGCCCATGTTTTCCCTAGTCCTCCTCTTGCTGCTGATGTACTTGAAGAAGCCCTTCCTGTTGTCCTCGATATCCCTTGCCAGACTCGATTCCAACTGGGCCTTGGCCTTCCTTGCCACATCTTTACATACTCTGCATTCCTATAATTCTCCTAAGTAGCCTGTCCCCTCTTCCACATTCTGTGTACTTTCTTCTTCTGTCTGAATTTGGCCAGGAGCTCCTTGCTCACCCATGCAGGTCTCCTGCCCCTTATGCTGCACTTCTTGCTCATAGAGGTGCACTACTCTTGAGCTTGGAGTAAGTGATGTCTGAATACTAGCCAGCTCTCCTGTACTCTCCTTCCTTCTAGAGCCTTAATCCATGAGATTCCACCCATTAGGTCTCCGAAGAGCCCGAAGTCTGCTCTCCTGAAGTCTAGGGTTGCAATTCTGCTTGTTGCCTTCTTTCCTGCGGGATCCTGAACTCCACCATCTCATGGTTATATATATAAAAATATGTATATATATTTAGTTATATATTTAGTCAGTTATATATATATATAGTCAGTTATATATAAATGTATAACCCTAGTAATACTTTATTATTATTAATCACGTTTCATCTAAGAGGTTGAAGAAAATTTCGTGCGCGATAATATTTGAATTTCTTTGTTCTATTCAGCAAAAACAGGAGGAGAACATCAGATTCTGATGTACTTAATGGAGGGGACTATTAAAATTGTGACCTAGTAAGAGGATTGTGTTCCTGTTCCTCTTACAAAGGAGTGAACTTCTGTAGAAAAATAGTTGGGAAATCCACAGTGGTTATCACAACATTTCAATCATCATCTTAGAGAAAAAGAAAAAAAGGGTTTGACTAATTCTAAAACTAATTCAATTTTTTTTAAATGGATCCTACTGCTGCTTTCCTCCATAGTAATGAAGTCGTCTCCTGTTGCTGTCAAACCTCTGTGCTCGCTTCCTGGATACAAACGAGCTTAACAGGCGCTCAAAGGCCACACAGGAAGGACTGGCAGTGGAATGGGATCAGCCTGACAGCAGAACTGGGGTAGGACACTGACAGCATTTGCCTGGGCTTTTAAGATGGCTCTCTGAGCAACGCTAGCATGTGTACGGAACTGGGTAGAATAATTAAATAGCTGCCAAACGTGTACTCATTAAACTTGAGTAAGTTGCTTGCTTAGACATTAAAGACAGATCCAGCTTTGTAATTTTTGCATAGCAAATTCAAGTTATTTCAACTGTGAAACAGCAATGTCTTCACTTGCAGACATCAGTTGCGACAATCGCATATACACAAAACAGACTTGTGTCAGCAACTATATTGTGATCTAGTGCCTTTAGCAGTTTGGGATTTTTACTTATCTGTCAGGGCAGGCCTGAATAATGCTCTTAGCTAGCATAAATTGAAATGGATCTTTTAATTTCAATAGGACCAGTTCAAAACYAAATCTATTTAATCGATCTATTTGGAGTGTCAGGCTTGAAAGATTTAGTGAAGTGACATTCTCCAGAGTCAAAATTTGTTTGGATTTTCTCTTCCTTTGTCTTTGTCTGTGTCTCTATGTTGAGTTATAAAATGCTTTGTAATCTTTTTGTGTCATGAAACAGGCTATTTGGCTAAAAAATACAATKATTGAACAACTTCAATTTGATTTTAGAAAAATAATAAAGCTGTTTTCAGTCAGATTTCCCCTTCAGCTAACAAGCATCTTGCCTGAAAAAAACACATGTGAAGACCTTGTGTTTTTTTTTCCTTTCTTTTGTGATACTTGCTTGTCCATATGGTCTCTCTGTGTGCCAGCCTTGGAATATGTTGCTTTACACTGGTGACTTCATTTTGTTGTCAATATTTAATACACTTGTTCTTCAGTAAGGATAGTGTCATCTGCAGGTAATCAAAAATTACCTGTGAAAGCATTCAGCTACTGACATCAAACACCAGACACCAAATATACTTGCCTAGCTGGTATATGTGAACCTACTAGATCCTAGTGGGAAGCTTCAGGTAGCAGTTCATCTGTATCCACCCCTGGAGGACGCATGTGTCTTTTGCTTGCCTGCACACTCCTGGATGCAGACAGAAAGAGCCAAAGAAGGGCTGAACTCAGGACAGTAGAGRCAAGCCTTACATCAAACCAAGTGTGCTTACATCTTCAGGAGTTAGGGCGAGCCCACCCAGTGAGTGGGAGATTCTTCCTGTCTGATCTTCAYGTCAGCTCAAGTTGAGTGAGCAAGTGATTGTGGGTGCAACTAGTCTCTGCAATGTTTTTTTTTTTCGGTCTCTAAGTCAGAGACTTCTTCCTTTGTTCTTTTATAAATGAAAACAACTTCATCTGTATTGGAGCAAGCTGCAGTATGGTTTCAGCTTTCAGTGGAGTATATTTTATTTTCTGTTTGATCCATCTAATTAACAGATCACAGCCTCCCGCTCTGGTTTCGACAGAAGGCTTTATTGGAGCCTTGAAATTGGGCCCTTAATTTATGTCATTTTTTGCATCTTAAAAAGTTGTGAATTTGCCTGACATATTTTACTTTACCCAAGCAGAGAAGAGGAACTGTGCTGGCTATTGCTGGTATGGGTGGGACCAGAGAGGGGGAGGCCTCTTGGGAGGCCCAGCTGTCGGGTGTCCAGATTGCTTGTGAATTTGAGTAAGGACAGCAGCGAGTGCAGAGACAGCACCTGCAAGTGGGCAGGGTTCTTGGTTGTCTGTTGCTAGTTAATGATGCTAGGATTGGTGTGAAGTTGAAGCTGTCAGGTGTATAGTTTGAGTCTGCCAAATGAAACAAACAACGTTTATCACAGCCTAGTAAGATTAGTGTATGGGAGCATAATCTACATCCTGGAYTGCAACAGAAATAGGTCAAATACTAGCTCTGCTCAGGAAGGAAGAAGGTGGTGGAAAGTGTCCAATGTCACCTATTCCACCAAGGAATAATATCAGCCCAGACAGTCATGATCTAGTGGCTGTTGAGACTGGGAGTTTCTAAGCGATTTTTTTTTCATTTTGAATTGGAGCATTCAAGGTAAGACTTGATTAATATTTTTCAACTTCTTTTTAACTATGGAGATTGAAGCTTTATAAAGCAAAGCAGAAGCTCTCTAGGTACAGCTGGAACGTGCTGAGCCATTTCTGTTTCTATTGGCCTCTTTTCAAATTTTTTAACTTTCTGGACCGTTAACATCCCCCCCCCCCAAAGAAAAAACAATGTATGCAGATTATTAAGTTTCAGAGAAGTTAAAATACAGTGGAATAAACAGGAATGAATCTGCATTTGAAACAAAAGCCAACTTTTCCCCAAAGCCACTACTCTGGATATAGAAGGTAAGTGCCAACAAAATCAGGATGTACAGGGGCTCTTTCGTCAGGCAAGCATCCACTTCTTCTGCAAACAAAGGTGGGAGAACCCGTAGCTGGAGATGGTGGTAACTGAGGCAATGGGAAAAGTGGAAAATGTTCAAATGTTGCATTTGAATCCGTGAACTGTTGGGGAGGGATAGCAAAGTCTAGATCACATATCTTCCTAGGATTAAATACTATGTTACAGTGATAGGATTACAATKTGCTAAGCCCTGTTTGAAGGTAGAAACTTGAGATCGATAAATTTAGTGAAACCTGTACAAGACACTGCCTTTGTTGCGCATCTTGTGTCTTAGGTTCAGAATTTCACCCGAAGTGTTATGTACAATCTAGCTTTATCTTTCTTAGATAATCAGCTTTTATACCTTAATAATTCCCTGAGTATACACTTAAGTACTGCTTAATCAGAGAGGATAACTTACTTCCTTAGCATTTGCTTCAGAGGGTTGTAGTGTGTTTAATTTTGGGATAAAGCAAAGAGAAAAATGTTTATTATTTAGAGTAAAAGCTCAGTTTCACTAAGATGTTTTTGAAAAAGACCAGACAACCCCTCATGACCCCCTTGAGAGATGGGAATCAGAGTAGTCCAGGAGTTTAGAAATCCGTGACAGTTGAAAGGATGGGGAGCACATAGCTGCTGTGAAATAGCCGCAAAATCTGTCCGATAAGGACAGCCCCTAGGAGTATTTCTCCTCTTAATCCTTATCTTCATATGTCCAGCAACTGCCTCACTTTTCAGACTGCATCACTGAAAATATAGCAGTGCCAAATATGTGCTGACCAGCAAATGAGTTGCTATGTAGTAAAGCATGTTTTACTATATTTATATAGTAAATGTGTTTTTCCTTTGAGTAGGTTCTTTGATGGTGCATAAAAAACAGGGAAGGTGTGAATATAATTTCAATGTAGAGATCTTATTTACGGCATATTGTGGCAACAATCCTTGACTAGCTGGGCAGGGGAATAAGGTATTAATTCATTGCTATACAGATATATGCAAAGATGCTCCAGAGATGCACCAAGGGAGACAAGACAGTATTATTTGCCTCACTGAAACCTCATTAATTTTTGATACAATGAGTTTTCACATATCAGGCAACAAAAATAATGAATATAGATGACTTTGTATAGGAATGGTTGCCCCAAAAAAAGGAGGGAAGAAATTATTTGGAAATGATCTTCAGCACCTCTACAGTGCTACAGTTCTGTAAGATTTCAGCCCATGCAGTATTCATCTATTTTAGAAAAATCTGTTACATATCAAGTTTTAGTAGCTATGAGAGAATTGTATTATTTTCCCTGCATTATACAGAATATTGAATTCTGTGATGATGCATATGTGTATGGAATAAATAAATTGCTGGTTTGTTGTAGCAGTAGAGCTAGTGCCATAAAACAGAAGTTAATAAATGATAGAACTGCTTTGACAGACTTGAGCCATGCTTACTCTACAAGCATTTTAACTATAAAGTAAGAAAGTTTTTTTTTTTTTTTTTTTTTTTTTTTTAATAAAGCTAGAATACCACTTGCAGTACTGTTGAGGATAAGACAGGATACTGAATTGTCTCACCAAGCAAAGCTGCCTTATTGTAAAGTTTTGACTGTGGTTAACTACAACTGAATAAAGACATGGGGCACCACTATCCCTGTATCTTCTCCTTGGGGAGCTGTCCACGTCAGTGTTTTCCAAGTGAATTCTACTGATTGAGATACTGTTGACAGAGCTACTAAAATCTTTCTTTTACTTTTACTGTATTTGTACCTCAACTGCCTCATCCTTGCTGAGAAGACACAAATTGTGTGGAAGAGCTCTCTTCACTCTGTTCTGAGAGGTGGCCAGGTGCAGGTTGGTGCTGAGTCTTGTTCCTGCTTAGGACAGGGGTATTTCCCTTTTTGAGCAGGTTAGCTAGCCAAAACTTGGAGAAGCAGGTCTAGTACCCTATTTCTGTAAGAAAGAAAAATCAGTGATGGTGCCAGGTATCTTGATGCATCTTTAGTGCAATGTCATCTCTGTAACCAGAATGCACAAAATAAATGACAAACAGTTCCTGCTCATCACTTTTTCTGCCAGTGCTCCTCCTTCAGAGGCCTTGCCAACCTCTCCCTCCAGGCTAAGCATGTGTGCTGCTCTGACTGCTTGTCTCCCTTAGTGCCAAGCTGAGCTGCATCTCACTTCCTTCCCACAAAACACCTTTCCAAAATAAAATCCCCCAAGCCCTCTGCTTCTGTGCAGCCTTGTCTTCGCTTTTGTTGTGGACAGACGTGTTCTTTCAGGTGGTTTATATGATGGAGATGAACTCCATCTCTGCTTTTCAGGGAAATACAATGCTGCACTAGTTCCCCTCACCTGCCCTGATACTGAGGCCCTGGATTTGCACTCTGAATTCTTTGTGAGAAGACAGGAAAATTAACTGCAATGATGCTGTCAGGTTGTGTAAAACAGAGTGTATGGTATTTGACATCTTGTTACCTAATTAGGACTCCTGATTGCCTGAGATTTGTTCTTGACCAAGATGATGGGAAGGTCCTTGTTTACATTAATTACCCAGCTGTGGTAATTCCACAGCTTTTTTAATTCCAAAATTATAAAGAGCAATCTCAAGTGTAAGAAATTCTTCAGAATTTTACTGATGAAAGAGCAGCTTGCTGGACTTCTTTATATATTTGGCTCATCATAGCAAATGTCTGTCTTAAGAAACTTCATAAATGTGTCAGAGGATGAAGAAGTCTTATCTGACCCATCAGTGTCTGAACTTGATGTCTTCAGTGGTGACGTGACTGACAATGATAAGAAACTYCCCAGGAATATGCCCTGTCTGGTGAGATAAAGCAATACTTTATGTAATGCATTGCCTGCTGCAGCTAGGAAGGACAGTGCTTCAAGCTTTATATTTTCTAAATACTGAAATATTTACAACAGTAGAAGTTTAGAGCTCCAACATCTCCAACATGTAATAAAATCCTGACCTGTTTTCCACCAAAGTGCAATTGTATAGCCTTGGCTTAATAATATATTGCCATCTGGAATCAGGTCAAAGCAAATCCACATACATTATATAACTTGAATAGGTTTATACAAAGAGAAGGGGATATAATATCTTAAGCTTTTTAAATAAGGGATAAGTACAATACCAGGAATTTGCTAATATTATCTCATGCTAAATTTGACTAAATGCATTTCAAGTGCACTATTTAAAAATGGGGCTGTTTATTTGATGGGATCATTTGCTTTCATTTATTTGGGAGTTGTAATTGATAGGAATGCTAAGGCACTGTTACCCTGTGGTTGGATAGTATTGGGATGAGCTTGGTGGATATGTCAGGAGAAAAGGGGAAAGAGCTCTTCCTCCTAGCCAGAAAAGGAACCAGTAAATCATTTGCCAGAGTGAACAGAAATAGTCATGTGTTAAAGGCTGCCCTGTTCCTGTCAAAGTTAGTCAAGAACTCTAAAAAAGCTCCTTTTGTTATTTACTAGCCTAGAGACAATTCTTCAAGCGGTTTTATTTCTAACAGCAGGAAATTCATTCTGATGCTCCCCTGTCCCAAACACAAAACAGTCAATACACTTAATGTCAAAATGAGCTAAGTAAGAAGCTGTCCATGCAGTGCCAGGGCTTATGTTTCTTTTGTACTCTTCAGAAAGTTACCATTCAGTTCAGATATGATTTCACACTTTTCTGTGATTCTTGTGCAATGTAAACCTCACACTGTTGCCTCTACCACTCCATCAAATGAAGCTGGAGTCTCTTATAAACGTGCAGATACATAGATCATATTTTACATTGATGTTTYAGCAGCACTTACAGAAGAGGAATTGAACATTGCTGGAGGTCTGTGGGGCTGGTCGAACACAGCTGTGTCACACAGCACTGTTACAGGATGCATGGGGAACACGGGTGTGCTGTGCCGTGATGCCTGCAATCGCAACCGCTCCAGCCATGGAGCAGGATGCCAGTGCAGCCTGCGTGACATTTTCTGGGATAATAGTTTTAGATCTCAGTTGTGAGTGTTTTCTTATTTCATCGCTCTACTTTTAGAGTCCAGGGCATAGTATAAAGAGACCAAAACTCTGATCTTATAGAGACTTACATATATATTTAACATTATGGTTTTGGAGTAAACCCATTGAAATTAATGGGGTGTGACAGGTGGCGGTGGCAGTACTGCAGTACTGTTATTTTGCAGCAATAAGTGCGTTATGGAAGTTAAATAGAAATACATCAACTAAAGCTATGCTGCACATGAGCAAATCAAACAGGTCTTCTGTACACGCCTGACACATGACGCCTTGCCAATTATTTGCCCCATAAGGTCAGTCGAGGCCTCATGTGCCACATTGGCTCTGACAATGAGTGAAAGGAATAGAACTTTCTTACCTGTTGCTGCCATAAATGCAATTCTGACAAATACTGACTGAGAATTGTTTCCATGTGATGATTAATCCGTAGTCAGTCTAAGATGAGCTGGTGCCACAATAGCCCTCTTTATAGCTGGCATCTAGACAGTTGTGAGGCACAGGACAAAGGCCAAACAAYTAGGTTTTTAAAATTATTTTATTCTGTGCAAGTCCTTTATGCTGCTGTTGCTATATGTACTGCCACATTTTCTGAGGTCATTGTATGATTTGCCTAAAATCTGAATTTTATGGTTCTTGCTCTCTTTGTTTTTTCCCTAAGGAGACAGTTGCTGCTGCACGTATGGGCTTTATGGACAGAATTGTTTTTTCATAGGTACTGCTGCCGCAGAGTTGCGTTAGAGAGGACAGTGGGGTGGCATGGTCTGTGACAATTCTTCGCTCCTGGGAGAAGTCATAGAAGTCACATCCAAAGAAGATTAAATTAAATTTTGTGTGAAAGACGCTGTTATAGTGGATGGCCTCTGGAATCCTATTTAATGAGCACYAATTCACCTGAGCTCATTTTAAAATAACCCCCACAGAGCCATACTACAAAATCCTGCACTGACATACAGACTCTTCCTATGTTGCTGACTGAGGTACAGCACAACATTACAGGATGTGGGCACCAGTCTCCATTAGATACACTAGGACCTGGGCAGTGAGGTTTGCTCTCAGAAGCTCAAGGACAAAGGAGCTGTCAGTGCTGCAGAAAGAGCAATCAAGGAAATGATCAGTGCGKTATAGATCATTAATGTATTAATTTTACACAGTTAAGAAAGCTATATTAATATTTCAATGATGAAAGATAAAGATATGACATATGACACTGAATAGTAATTGTGTCTCAGTTTGAATCTCATATAGTATATACAGAATTTAAAGTAATTACCTACACTACAAATTCAATTAGCATTCATTTAGAAGAAAACATTTATTGGTATTTGACAACATTTAAACTTGGAGTTACTTGTTTAGAAGTAGCTAACAGGAAAAAAATCAAA
The DNA here is from genome assembly GCF_003343005.1 of Rhea americana. Taxonomy (NCBI): domain Eukaryota; kingdom Metazoa; phylum Chordata; class Aves; order Rheiformes; family Rheidae; genus Rhea; species Rhea americana. The sequence continues at coordinate 1,562,216 of NW_028186072.1, read as the reverse complement.
TCCACTTAGAGAAGGTCTGAAAATTTCAGATGTATTTGGAATTAAAAAACCTCCTTTATTTTCTTATGTATATGCTAATATAAAACGAAGCATTGGAACTTTGCAATTTCCATTTTATATGAATAATTTATGTGCAAGATAGTTTAAAATATAGTATTCAAAGAACATGCCTGAATCAATTATCAGTAACATCAGTTTCTCTGGAGAGGAAAAATAAGTGAATTTGTGCTTCATTTGGGATTTCAGCATGTTCTAAACTGTAGCTGGCAGTTGGTGACACTTGTAATTATTCATCTGACATAGTGGAATATTCTGACTAACATGTTTGGTGACTGTAACCTTTGCATTAAAAAAGTTGTTGACTAGTTCAGGTATCTGCTGAACTAGCAAAGGCAGCAGTGCTCTGATAAAGAATTACACAGTAGCTCTGATGTATACCCACAAAACAAACTTCTCGTTTTCTGCCAATAATAGTACTAGTACATCAGAAGGAMTCTTGCTTGCATGTGCTAAGCGCAGCTCAAATTCACGCTCTCCATAGATGTTGCTTTATTTTGAATTTAAACTTCATTATATTTTTTCCTGAAAAAGACTTTCTAGAGGGGGTTTTCCTCATAAAAAAATTCCCCAAATACCTTCCTTCCCTCTTTGTCCTAGCCTTGGGGCTTATCTATGTGCCCTTGTAACTTACAGCATAATTTTAAAGCCGTTAGACCAGTAGGAAAGATAACACACTCTTTATGAGGTTTAAGAATGGCTTATTTCAGTTTAGTATAAATGAAACAAGAATAAACTGCATCTGACCAAAGCCTTTTCTTGATCTAGGAATTTCTGCATACATTTTTCCAGCAATTAACTTAAACCAGAGTAATTAAAGCAGTGAGTCTGTGTGTGTAAGTAAGGCCTTACAAAAAATAGTCATTGATCTTTGTATTTTGGATGAGGGTTTTATAAACCCATCAGGCTTGACTGACAAGGGAAAGCCAAATTATACTGCTTCTCTAACCTGCACCTTTCCTACCACTTTTGTTAGCATTATAGATATTTTCTTGATTGTGTATACACAGATAAAACAAAGTAGAATAATCTAGAAATAAAAATAAAAAATGCTTTTCCTTCTCCCCCCCCCCTTTTTTTGGGGGGAGGGGGAAGGTGTTTGTAGCAGCTTATTCAAATGTAGTTTCCTCAAAAAAAAAAAAAAAAAAAAAAAAGGTAAAAAAAAAAAGTAGATTTTCCAGGGATTTGCTGCCTCTCTGGATAAGATGTGGAACTCGGGAATAGAGAAGGGCCTGGAGCTGGAAGGCTGCCGAGTGGCTAAGGAAAGGAAACGCAGGGCAGGTCCCGAGCTGAGGCAGGTCAGAAGGCAGGCTACCTGCAGCCCCTGCTCAGCAGTGAGCGAGGTAAGCCTTCAGTCTGAAGCGACTAATGATTAGCAGTCTTAATAAAATTCAGTATCTGCTTGTGATGTTGCCCATTAAAAAATTGGCATTGCAATGAAAACATGCAAAATGCTAACCCTGCATATATCTCGTATGTATTATCATCTACAACATTTACTATGAACATGCCATCAGAAGAGTCTATGTATAATGGATTTTAAACTAGCCAACATTAACGCTAGTTAGGGCGCAATTTGAGTTGTGGCATGGTTTTTCATTTCAGGTGCTTTACTAAACATGTTGATTTCTTTGAGCAACAACAGGTGAAATTTATTGTTTATTCTTTACTCCATGAAAAGAGGTGGAGGGTTAAGAGAAGTGGTATAACAGAAATGTAGAGCCTGGAAACATTTTCCAGGGTAGCAGCATTGAAGAAATGTACGGCAAAAGAGCAGTATTGCAAACGTTGATTAAACTGGGATCTTTTCTGATGTGATTATTTTAAATTTTCTGTTGTGTGTGACTGTAATATATTATCAAAGGAATGGAAAAGGAACTGTTCCTCAAGCRTTTAACAAACAAAACTCGTATTAAGTATGTATTTCTGTTTGTATGGGTGGGCAGGAGAGCGCTGGCAGACCCTGGGTGTGGGGCAGCAGCACGGCGGTGGCTTGGCCACCCAGGACTGCGGYGTGGGGTTGCCATCTGCTGGCAGCCCCCACCCCAGGCCAGCGCAGCAGCRTGCACAGGGACACAGCCTTGTGAGGGCTGCTCAAACAGGGAAGAAAATTTTAGTGGGGCCTGATTCTTGTTGGACATCTTCTTATGATCCCAACGGCTCAAGCTAACCCGAACAGTGCACTCAGTGTCAYGAATTTTGCGTACCCTGACCGAAGCAAGGGAAGAAGATGTAGTTAAGTTTGTGCCTGCTGCWTAGGGAACAGCCTCAACCTGCTGCGTTAGTCAGATTTAACTAGCGGCAAATAGTCTGTGGCTGCTCTAGAGAAGAGGAGGCTAATTGGACAGTGTTGACCTGTGTTCATTTGTGATAACAGATATGCCCTGAGGTGTAGAAGGTAAAAGAACATAGATGGCAAATTCTGGGAACACAGTCTGGAGTAAAATACATTTTCAGAAAAGAACGAACCTGCAGTAATGAGAAAGGAATAAAGTTAACMAACACCAAAATTTGTGTTTCTCTTTGGCCATGTTGCTCCTAGGTACTTGGTGATCTGGACAGTAGCCAAAGTGCTARTGCTCAGTCATTTCTGAGTATCTTCAGGCTTATGTTCACAGCACTGTAGATTGAAAATAGTGTGGTTCTGATGCCCCACTAAATGTCATGTAATTGTAGTAAGGTTCTTCAAAATGGATAAAGACACTCCAGAGCGAGGAAACACTCATCAGCTTTTCAAAGCCCAAGAACAATAAACACATCTTCTTTGAGAGAAGTTAAGCGAGTACAGGACATTTAGTTTCTTAAAATACTTTTTTCATTCATGCAGCTCCAGTGTCTCAGTTGACTAAGGCAACAGAACACGATCTGGATTCCTCGCAGAGCTGAAGTTCCATCGTCTGTCACCAGAGGGTAATGTAGCACTGGCGCAGGAGCTGCTGCTCTTCATGTTGCCACTTCTGTAAGGACCTAGTGTTTACAGGTACATATCTAGCACAGTAAAGCTGTTTTCATTGTTGCAAATAAGATTTTTTTAGTCTGTGCGTGACAATACTGTCAAAGCTGTCAATTGTAAGAGTATACTGCTGAGTGTTTTGGAAAAGTTTATTTATAGTTGGATGAAATTTGGGTGCATTTTAATGGCTTTCAAGGCTTGCAAATTTTTTTTGGAATTAATGAGTAATTTGTTCTGGTAATTTTAAAACCACAAATGGTACAGTTCATTTCTCTGCTGACCTCAATATGTTTTGGCTTAATCAGAAGTTGTTTGTGTTCTGGCCTAAAATTTTGTCCCCTTTCACAAACTGCCAACCTTGTGGTTGCTTTTCCTAGTTTTTAGGAAAATGGAATCCTCATCCATAAGGATAAGAGCAAAGATAACCACAGAGTTTTTTGATGGGAAAGGTGGAGTTTAGGGTGCATGACTTCTGGAAACAAATACCGGGATTGGGGCTGACCTTCTGGAGAGCAGCTCTGCAGAGAAGGACCTGGGAGTGGTGGTGGATGACAACTTGACCATGAGCCAGCAATGTGCCCTTGTGGCCAGGAAGGCCAATGGTCTCCTGGGGTGCATTGGGAAGAGTGTTGCCAGCAGGTGGAGGGAGGTGATCCTGCCCCTCTGCTCAGCCCTGGTGAGGCCTCCTCTTGAGTCCTGTGTCCAGTTCTGGGCTCCCCAGGACAAGAGAGACCTGGAGCTACTGGGGAGAGTCCAGCGTAGGGCTACGAGGATGATCAGAGGGCTGGAGCACCTGCCCTCTGAGGAACGGCTGCGAGAGCTGGGCCTCTTCAGCCTGGGGAAGAGCAGACTGAGGGGGGATCTGATCAGTGTGTACAAGTACCTGAAGGGAGGGTGTCAAGGGGACGGGGACAAACTCTTTTCAGTTGTCCCGTGTGACAGGACAAGAGGCAATGGGCAGAAATTGAAGAACAGGAAGCTCCGCCTGACCGTGAGGGGGAATTTCTTCCCTGTGAGAGTGACAGAGGACTGGCACAGGTTGCCCAGAGAGGTTGTGGAGTCTCCTTCTCTGGAGATCTTCAAGGCCCGCCTGGATGCAGCCCTGTCTAACATGCTCTAGGTGACCCTGCTGAGCAGGGGGGTTGGACTAGATGATCTCCAGAGGTCCCTTCCGACCTTACTGATTCTGTGATTCTATGATTGGCTTACACTAAGTTGTAYTGGTTTTTTTTGTTTGTTTTTTAATACAAGGGAAAATGTAGAACAAACCCTCTGAAAAAGTCTTTCATTTTGTTCTAAAGAGGCAGTGAAATCATCATTCTTCATTTTACCCAATATTTACAGTTGATAAAAATTGATCAGATCAAGAAAAAAAATATTTAAATCTTAGTTAAATGCAGCATTTATAAAATCTTTCCTAATTTATGCTAATGATTTTTTTTTTTGGTTTGTGTTTTGCCATTGTGTTCCTTGCTGGCATGATCTAATGTTCTTTCAGAGGACATAGCAAGACCAAATAAAAATATTTTCAGCCTATGTATGACTTTGTTTAGCACATGAGCTGAAATCATACAAGCAAGCATTTGTTTTTGAATGCAGTATCTTCAATCAAGTAAGTTGTTTTCAACTGGGAAATTCGGAGCTGAACCAAGAACTGGAATATGCATCACAGCTGAGCAGTTCACAGTTACTGCTTTTGAGGAGTTTAAACAATGAAACAAAAATGTCATTTAATATTCAGCAGATTCCATCTCTTTGTGTAGGTACTGCCAGGGCATCGTGGCAAAGATCACGTACTTGAGAATAGTGATCCCCAGTTACTGGTCTGCTATAGTTACCTCTTGTTGGAGTGTTGCTCTTGGCCTCCTCCCACTGCTGCCTCCTGAGCTCATCCACACTGAAGGAAGCTTTTGCTGCCCATTTGAGTCTGATATGGTACAAAAAGCTGAAAGGCTAAAGATTTAATCCTGAGTACTAAAGAAAAAATAGGAAGGCTGTTTAAACTTTACTTGAAAGAATGACCCCATTACAAACCAGGGAAAGACACAAGCAGTGAAGTTACCTGTGAAGTAACCTATTGGTTACCTATTTCCCTACCTCTGCTCTTGTGCTGCCCCAAGGAAGGGGGAAGGCCCCACTGCTGCCCTGGTGCTCATCCTGCTCAGCCTGGGAGCATAGGGGCATGGCGTGTGAAGCCCGGGGGCTCTCTCCCAGCTTCCCAGAGTAGGAAGAGTAATATGCATTCAGTTTTATCCAGGCCAGTTAGACATTGCGAGTTCCTTATTTTAGTTTTATCTTTGCTACCATTAAATTAGTTGCTAGTCTTCAGTTTAAGAATTTGGGAAAAAAATTTCCAAAAGAGTGAAAATAGCAGAGTGCCTTAATATATTGTCTTTTTGCCTGCCACCCTACATCCAGCAGATCTGGAGCTAGAGGAGGATTTGTTCAGACAGATATCAATGGAAGGCCAAGAGATGTAGGGTCTTGAAACACTGTTGGCTGCTTGAAGATGGGTAATGGCCAGATATTGCAAAAATGTACTTGGATTCTGTCTCTCTGGGTTAGCTTGTGGCTTTTGCCAGCATAATGGGGCAGAGCAAAAGGTTACAAATCTGGCATCTAGTCACTGCTGAATGCATCTTCCTGTGCCCATATCGGAGTCCTCTTCCTTAGGCTGTTTGCTCTGTACAGGGAGCACTACATACTACTTTTTCTTATCAGTAGGTGACCCTGCTGAACAGGGAGGTTGGACTAGATGATCTCCGGAGGTCCCTACCAACCTTACCTAGTCTATGATCCTATGATCCAAAGTTGTGGAATGGGAATAACTGTTAACTTCATGTTTTTGGGATAGTAGAAAAATCACATAGAAAATACAGCATGATAAAGCTGGAATTTTAACTTTGGCTTAGCAGCTTGGATAGGAAGTTTCAATTCAGTGCAAATCTGACTGTGTGACACATTAAATACCTTTAAATTATGAGGGAAATGCCAATTTTTCTTCAGCTGTCACAGTAAAGGCCACGCCAGTAGGTTGCATTAATGTATAAATCTTACAATTCAGTCTCCAGAAGGCTGACATTTCCCAAGTCATAAATCTCATAATTTATAGTGCATATGATTGGGTTGGTTTTCCTTCCTGAATAATAATCACTGAAGGGTAAGAAAATCAGCAAAGTTTTTGTATGGAATATCTGAAGCTCGTCCTATCATTGACCCTGAGCTTAATAGCTTTGGTTGCTGGGCTATTCCTGGGAGGTGTTTAGTATCCAGCATGCCGCTAAGATCAGTGGCAGGCAAAGGTGCACAGCACATGGTAGGACAGGACTCCAGAGCTGCTTTCTGCCTCCAAATATCTGCAGTAATGTATGTTGAGCTCTTCATTCACGTGTTGCAATTCACCCCATGTGATGTGGGGCAAGACAGTTGTCAGCAATCTCAGCAGACTGTAAGAACAGGCTGGAAATCCTTTTACGACGGTGCTGCTCACTGAGACTATAGCTGCTGAAATGGCAGCTTTGAAATCTGGTATTGCCTTGCACACTATCATTTTATAGGGCACCTTGCCTTCTAGTGGTCTAAGCTCAGTACTAAGAACTAACATCTCCAGCTGAGATGACTTTTCATAAAGTATCTGTCAGGCAGATTTATTCACAGCAATTATCCTTGTGCCAGTCAAAAAGGTATTTACCAATCACTCAGCAGCCATTGAAATGAAACCATGCAAGGACGAAAGACCCAAATCTTTACCTGACATTATTTTTACACACCAATGGGGAACAAATTAAGAAATGAAATTGCACATGTAAATGTGTACATTGATAATGCCATTTCTCCAAGTGGTAATGCTCCCCATTACATTTATGGCTTTATTATTAGATGTTACTAACGGATACTTCAGCATTCAGTTGAAGTGGTGTTCTTGACCATGCCAAGAGAAATATATGTATACCATGAGCCCTAGGGAACTGTGTGGATTTGAAGTTTTAATAGGACAATCTTTAGTGTCTCAATTTCATAGCTATCAAATAAGTCAACAATCAGTCTTTATTTTCATATGTAAATGTCAGCGAAAGTAATCTCTGGCAATTTTTTAAGGGAGCATCTTAAGACTAGTATGACTAATAAGAAAGGCACCTCCCTACACAAGTCTATCCATATATTTTTTGTGAATGCTGTAATCTGGTATAGACTCACATATATTAGTCTGTTGGCCCTGAGAGAGTATAGCAAAGTAATAAAATAATCCAAGACGTATAAATACAGCTTTTGATTTATTAGTAATTTTTTTTAAGGAAAATGGCTTTAAAATATGGGGTTTTTTAAAGCAAGTACTAATATTGCAAAACTATAAGGAGTATATTAGTTGGAGCATTCTTTCTGCAAAGATTAGCTGATATTCTCCACAACATCCTTCTAATCTATTATAAAGCAACATAGCCATCCGTTATTTATGTGCATTATATGGGATTTGAAAAACTGAAAGCATTCCTTTGGCAGTCTGCTTAATGCTGCATGTAGATTTTTAGATGTTAGAAGTATACCTAACAAAAATAGAAATTTGATGTTCTAATACTTGATAGCTACATGCTTGATAAAATTGCGTAGATCAGAATGTGGTCTAAACATTTTTATACATTTATTTAAACAATAAATATTGCCAATTCCCACAGGAGAATGGTTAGTATTTTTAGAAGATGTTCTGAGTGTTTTCTTTCTTGAACATCATATAAAGTATTCAAATTCAGTAGGAGTAGCACGAGCAGGTATATCTGTATTTTTGTTACTAAGCTGACTACATTTGCTTTCCCTGTTGTATTCCTAGCATTCCTCAGAGGGGGCTGTATTATGAAGAAATGCTGTATCTTGTACAAAATGGAAAGAGTGCAAACTTACTGAGGTGATACCTGATTGTTTATAGCTAAATCTTCTCCCTAACTTATTGCCTAGGAAAGCAGCACTAAGTCAGGGAGAGGCTACATGAAGCTAAAGAAGCTCATCTGTTTATCTATGGCTCCGTCATAGCTGAATGGAGCAAATGCAGTGGGTTTCTACTTACTGTAATAAAGTGAGTGTACTAAAATAAGATGACGGGTGGACTGAGGGATTTGGAGATACATCAGTCTCTGAGGTTAGATTTGTGCCCACTGTTCTTAAAGCAAAGCAAATTGCCAGGAGCACACTGTGGTGGTGCATCTGTAGGCCTTGTGGCCCTGGTGTTCAGTTAGCCCACTGGAAAGCCTCAACCTTTTACAGCACTGTACAAATACATTTCTGCTAGCATTGGCTTGATTTTTCTTTTTGYTCTCTTTTGATTGGAATCTGGCTGTAACTGCTGCCGAGGCGTTCAGTCTCTGTGGCCGCTCAGCTGCTCGGATGTTGGTGCCCAAGGTGAGTCGAGAGCAGACACCACACCTGAGGCTTTTGCATGACCAGGTGCCAGCTGACACTGCAGCAGCAACAGCCCCCCCATGTCTTCCAGGACAGTTTCGGTGCAGAAGCAGTTAAATGGCTTGGATAAAGATGTCATCACGTCTTTCTAATGATGGCAGGCATATACAATTCCTTTGTGTAAGTGTGGGACTAGCCAAAAGATAGGGATCAGTAGAATAATGCACTTTGTTTTTGTAATATGAGGTAGCATACTTTTGAACACAGCTAGGGACATTGTTCCTTCAAAGCCTGAACCAAAGCTTTGGCACAAAAACAATTAAACAGCCTGCAAAGGCTCTTGCCCCTCTCCGCAGCTAACTGTGTGTGCCACTGCTGGTGAACACCATGGATTTTTGAACAACTGTATTCATAACTTTCAGCCAGTGAATCCAATAGCAGCCTGTCTTTTTTCTTTCCTTTCCTTTCCTTTTCTTTTCTTTTCTTTTCCTTTTTTTTTTTTTTTTTTTTTTTCTTTTGGCAAAGTCCACATTGGTCCCAAGAAGAGAGAACTTAATATCTCCTTAAACACTAGTAGTGTTTTTCCCTTAAAATTGCTTTCTCTTCTGGAAAGACTCACAGCCGTCCTCAGTTCCTTCTTCTAATTTTGGCCCTAATTCACTTAAAACACTGAAGAAATTTCAAGTATTTAAAGTGCATTTCTAACTTTGAACAGTTAGTAGTCCTGAAGTCAACAAGACTGTTCAAAGGATTGCTTTAAGTGAGAAAAAAACGCTGAGTACCTCAATGAACTGAAGGCTAAAAAAAAAGATACTTATTCAGCATCTATGTTATGTGACTGATGCAATTAACCATCACAGTATAAATCTGAATTTTGAGCATTTCATCATCCCAGTACAAAAAAAGAGAAGAAAGCACAAATTATAATGTAATTTGAAATACAACTTTAAAATGAGGAAATTGGTTTTTTTGTGTATTCTTTCTTCAGCAGACAAAAAAGTGGACAGTCAGTTATTTGCCATGAATCAATCTCCATGTTTTTTCTTAAGCATTGTATCTTAAGCTTTCAAAACTGTCCCCATGCTTTTTCTGGCTGACTGTGACCTATTGTAGAATTTGTCTACTGTTCATTCTTCCGTTCCAGTCAATGTGTTGTTTAAATCAATGTCCATATTAAATTGTCACAGTACATTTTTATGTAGTTACAAATTTTGTATCTCTGATGCTCACACTTTAGACTTGTGGAACAAAACTTATTTTGCACTGTGTTTGCAGCTAAATTAGGGTAGTAGTTATCAAAACTCTTGCAAACAGCAATGACTCTCTGTCCTTGCTTAAAGCAACTAGGCCTGGAAAGATCCCAATTTGTGAAGGTCAAATTGTCTTGTTAGGAATACATGGTTCCTGGTAGAAATTATTTCCATTAGATCAGATGTATATATATAATTAGCAGAACCACAACAGATAAGATTCTTACAGGAACAGCTATGCAGCCAATGAAGTTATTGCATCAGAGAGGTTTTTTAAAAATAAATATATTATGTAAGGAACAGAATCATATTTCTTTCTACAACAGTTTGGATCCTGTCCCAAAAAGTCTATTGTTCCATACCAAAGCTAGAAAAAGAAAGGAAAGCTCACATTTTATTCTTGTCTCTCAGAATTACATAATACACTGAATCGTTCACGACACATAGCATAAAATGCTATATAGGCATGAGTTCTATTTTAAGAGTATACTCATTTTGGATGAGCAATAACCAAATCAAGTTGGTTGGGGAAAAATGAGCATTTTTAAGGAGAATTGGCTTGCTTAAGAATGCAGAAGATTGGCAAAAGTCAGCAGTCAAACAACATATCCAGTACCAGAAAACTTCAGTATTCAAAGAACTTGCTGTTTCAGTTATTAGCATAATCATTTGATCAAAATGATCTCTAGAGACCAGTGGAAGTCCTCTAACTAGTCTGTGGAATTTTATTTCCTGAGGGGGCTAGTTGAGCCTGCATTGCAAAATACACACAGTTGTGCAGATGTGGTGAGTACTGCCACAGCCTCCAGAAAACCACCAGTGGGAAGTTCCATAACAGCTTTACAGTGAAAGTGGCAGATGTCAGAAGTTCTGCTGATGTTAAGATGATGCTAAAGCTTACGAAAAAGATGTTACCACAGAGCTGCTTTTACAGCAGGAGAGAGGAGCTTGCAGTCCCCATAAATCCTTTCCTGTCCTGTGCTCCTGTTGTAGAAAGTGTGAGTCTGATCCTTCCTTCAGATCACTCAGAGATGAATTCCCTGCCTCCAGCAGAGACTTGTATGGAGCTCACRTAAGTGGTAAGACAAAGCTCTTCATTTCTGTTGTTTCTGCAGAACTGAAAATGGTACAATAAAAAGCACTTGTTTTGAAGTATCTCATCATACATTCAGAATCATAAGAACCTGGAAACTGAGAGTACAAACTGATTGAAGCACAGGTGGGCTTCAATATTTCTGCTAAGTACTTCCAAAATTATCTTAGGCATGTGCAAAAAGGAAATAATTTATTAACTGATGTCCTGTCATGATGTACGGATAATACCTTGTCTCCTTCCTGGCAATAATAGTCAAGAATGTAGTGCTGGCTGTGGCTAATTTTGCAGGCTTTATGAAGAGGAAAATAAGGCTTAATAGAAAAGGTCTGAAACAAGTTTGAATTGCAAAAGGAATAGATAATAATGGATAAATGTCAGACCAAAATGACTCTTAGTATAGATAAGGACACTTCACTCTGCTCAGCTCTGTCATTTGGAGGAGTGCGACTAGATAACAGACATATGATGGAAAGGAACAGAACTGGGGGCTACGTCCCCATCGCTGCCTCTGAGGTGCAGACAAATACTTGATTGCATCATTTAATTTTTTTAAGATATTGGCAAATTGTACCTGAAAGGATGCAACAGTTGAAGTAGACAAACTAGCAATGTTTTTGCTGGAGAAAACACTGTATAATTTGTAGCAGATTTGCAGAGGTTTTTTATTTTTTTTGATTTTTTTCTCCCTTCAGTTCCCCAAATAAATCTGCAAGCCCCTTGAGGAATGAAAAAGAGCAAAGCTGCAGACAGTGGACAAATACCAGCATGATCATTTGAATTTTCTGATTATTTATTTAGGAAAATACCTGTTTTTGCAGCAGTTTCTACTTATTTTCAATAAGCTTTGTTTGGAAATGCTAGTATTACATCTTTAAACTGAGATAGTTTTGCTTGATTCAGTTTTATAAAAAACAAAAATGGTTTATTATTATTAATAGTCAGTAAATATCTGGGAAACTCTGCTTTCCTATACTTACCCCCATGAGTCTAATGGAATATTACATATAACCTAATGTCCTTACATAYAACCTTATGTCCTTAGAATTCTAGTAAATCTACTTGGATTATAGCAGTCTAAAACTGAGTATAGCTGTGATGGACYTGTTTATGTAGAACAAATGAGTGACAGAAGAAGAAATCAGAAAAGAAAATAATGATCATAGATATTGATGGAAGCTTCATTATGTGATATGACTTGACCTCAGTTATTTTTCCTGTAATCACCTTAGAATTCATGCCAAAATCAAAAGTCCAAAAAAGGGAGACTGTTTACAGTACGCAATGAAACCAATCTATACAAAGCTAAATTCATCATTGATGTAAAACAACTGTCTTCAGTAAAGTTTTGCCAGAGTAGAATGCTGCTCAATCACTTTGTGTATGTTAGCATGGTTTCTAAGATACTCATCACAGCAATACAAATAATTGTATTTAAAATATTCCACTGCCATCCTTTCCCCCCTCCTCATTCCAGCTGAAAGTATTTTGCAGATGGATACAAATTGTGTGTAGCTTGGGGCCTGCAGTTTCCCTTCTTGTGTATTTTTCCTGTAATAATAACTGGATATTTAATTGCCTTTCATATGGGTATTTTGAAGGCCATCTCTCCCAGCTGTTCTGTAGACGCAGCATTCAATACGTGTCTGCACCCTTCTGCTCTGCCTCTGCAGTCAGCGGGCTCTGGGGGAGGGCAGGGACCTGAAAAGGACAGGGATCCCTGGAAAATAGCGCCTGTGTTGAGGACCAGAATCTCCCTTGGTAGGGACTGGGACTGGGATTGCATTTCCATTTTAACCAGTTCTAGTCTGATTTAAAAAAAATTAAGATTAAATTAAAGTTCAATACTTGGGTTATGAACTTGCTTCAGAACAAGTTAGATCATGTTGATTTGAAGAGCCAACATTTTTTCTACCTCGTACTCTAGAGTCTAATTTTTGTTTAATTCCTTTTCTGCAGGCTGATACAATAGCTCTAAGAAAGATGTGATCTCCACAGCCATTGTAAAAGAGGAACCAATTCTGAAGAAAGACGATAATTGAAATTAAATTTGTTTATAAGAACTTTTTCATCATTAATCAGTAAGCACATGAGAAAGGAAAAATCTTTTTTAGATCTGCACAATGTGTTTCTGAGCACTGTCTCATTTTCTGGGAGAACATGATGAATTCCTCTGAACTATGCAAACATCCAGATTAGATCACTTCAAAACATCCTGTGCACCTGTTATATGTAATGGCTTTTGATCAACAATTTGTGTTCTTCTAAATTTCAAAAACATGCAAGAATCACCATTTCACTTAATATCTACCCATGGCTCTGAAATGAGCTTGCTGAAAGTTAAGCAAAATGTCCTCCTGTGGCTGAAGAAAAGCATTTGGTTGGTGTTTTTTTGTTAATGTATGATGTGACCAGTGTGTTCCTCTAAATGTTGTGTACGGGATTTTATTTCTATAATAACCTTTGAGTGGGTTTCTCATGCTTATTGGTCAAAAACTGCAGCCAGTATCAAGCCAAGTGATCTCTATATGGAGATCCCCTTTCACGTGGTATGAGCTACTGTGCAGGTCATCTTTTTGGCACAGAGCGGGCACTAGGCTCTGTGTCCCCTCTCCCCCCACACACACATTAGAAACTGCATTTCGCAGTGATTTTTATTAACTTCCATGTATTGTATTCATGACAAAATAATTCTCAGATTATTAAGAGGAATAGCCCTTCCATAAATTTTCTTATCAACTACTCACAGAAGTACGGAAATGGTGATTGTCCACACTAACCTTTTGGAGGGAAGACACTAACTGTGTATCTGTGTTTTGCAGAATGTGACGTAACTGCTGATGCTGAGCAAATTACTAATAACATTAACAGAAATATATATGCTAGTATTACTGAACAAGACTTGGCTTGTTTTTTTGATAGGAGATGGAAGAGAGAAGACCTGGGAACTAAGAACAAGCTGGATCTCTTTCATGCTATAAATATATGGATGCCCACGAATATTACAGAAAGAAACACACAAGCTTACTCTACAGTGTTTCATAGCTGTTAACAGAACATAAAGCAACTTCTGCCCTTGTCTCATTGCCCCTTTCAAAAAAATGACCCCTCTTTATTCAGCTTTCTTTAAAATAGACATGCCGCTACAGGAATAGGAAGAGGTAACCTTGAATACCTTGAACTCCTGCCTTTTAAACAATTGAATGGATATAGCCAAAAACTGGCATCAGTGACCAAGGCAGCTGCAGCACATTCCAAATATTGCTCTATATAAAGCATCCTAAAGCTCACAAGAACAACTGCGGAGACAAACCCTAAAACCTGTCAATAAATTCAGCAGAGAGAAGAATGGCAGAGCCAGGTAAGACGAACAGTTAAATGTTAATGTAACAATGTATTCTTAAAATCCATAAATATGGGGAATGTAACATGAAAATACTCAGCTGTTTTTAAGGCACTAGTTGTTGTATGTTATGCTACATATTTTACTTTTTAGTAAAAAAGTACGATCAATTTAAAAGATAATTCTATTAAAAGTTTAAAGTAGCTTGGCTCCTCCTGCACTTCTGAATTATACATTTTGGGGTTTTTTTGTAGTTGTGATTTTAAAATAACTTTTTCCTGATTCTTTTTTGAAGTTTTTCTCCTTCTGAGAGACTAATAAGAGGTGATTGGTGGCATGGGTTAAACATGGAAAATGAGTGCGTGTCACCCATTGGCAAACATTCAGCATAAACTTGCATTGAAACACTGAAAATATTTTTCCTGAGGTTATCTTCAGATACCTTAAAAATTATAACTGCAGTTGGTCAGATGTGCCTCTAAGCTGACTAACACAAATAGACTGGTCTGTGTAAAAATGAGTTATGCTTGACAGTATTAAATATACTGTCTGCATAGCTGAAATCTGAGTGTAATGCTAGATGAACACTTAATAACTTAGGCTCAAAACCCACAAAGCTCAAGTGGCAGGGCAAAACAAAACTTTGATCATTTTTTTTTTATAAGCATGCTTTCACTGAAAAGGAAAACAATGTATTTTATAAAAAATGCGTTTTGTATTCATTGTCACTTTCTATTTACATCACTCTTTAGAGGTTTAGATGGTAACACTCAAAGCTTCTAAAAATTCATCTCTTCCTTTTTTTGAACAGTTAATGCTGCTAGCTGAGAAGTATAATGGGATTCTACTAAATTCTGATAGAATTGGATAGCGAATGCATGCTTTTAATTTTAATTTCCATAGATATCCATGGAAATTGTACTAGTTTTGATATTCCACTATGAACTGGTACTTAACCACATGCCTCCAGAGAGGTAGAAATATTTTGCATTGGTAGGGTGTTTATCATTAATTCTGTTTAAAAAAAAATCCCAAAACATTGTGGCCACAAGTGTATAGATGGACAAGGCTGGAGCCAGGGGGAGCTGGGGCGACAGCGGGCACAAGGCCYGGCAGGTAGACCTCGCCGCCTCCAGCTCTGCGGGCTGTCGGTGAGGCTCCTGCGTGCCCCCCACACAGGGACAAAATACCTCAGTGGTTGCACCAGATGTGCTTCAGCAACACTGACGTGCCGGGACTAAGGCCTGGGACTGAATGATTTTAAATGTGAAGCAGGCACATGCCATCAACACAAAGTCCATCCATATTAGTTTTGTTATTAAATTATATTTTGGAACAGCACAGTTTTTACTGGCAGAACTTATGGAACAAGAAAAAGGTTGTCAGGTGGCGATGGCAGCTGGGACTTGGGCAGCTAGAGTTTCTGACATGGAGATACGGGAGGCAATTTAATGTCACCCTCATTATCACAGAATTTGTTTCTAAAAAGCAGATGTGTATTTATTATAGTTCTAATCCCTGTGCAGTGTATTCATGAACACAGATTTATAAAGTGTATCATCATATTATTTAAACCATGGAGTCTAAATGCCTGAACCAAGGAGCCATTTTGACTTGAGCCAACTAAAGCTTTTCTTTTCTTTTTTTTTTTTTTTTTTTTTTTTGGTTAAGAATGATCATTTTCTTGAGCAAACACTTCATTCAATAGACCACTGTTGCTTAATTGAATGGACATATTTTAAAGGTGTTAATTTTCTCACAGCAGGACCTCTCAGTCTACTGAGTTTTTTTCTTGTAGTGGCTTTTTAATATTGCTCTTGGCGTATTTTTTACATATTAAAAAACAATGAATTGTCTACAAAACCAAGAAAATAATGCAGCTTACACAAATATGTGCATCATATATTCAGTATATATTGAGTACACATGTGTATATTTTATGTATCTTGTAGGGGCAGATACATACAAAGATAAGTAGAGGGGGTTGCTGCAAGAATTTGTGATAGACAATTTCTCTTCGAAGTGCCTGCCATAGGCACATAAAACCCCAGAAGAGACCAGGGCACCCTTTACCTCCTTGCACAGAGTAAGCTTGCTGCTTCCAGGAGCAGGTAGCCCTGAAGGGTGCTGCAGGAKACAGGGGCATGTCTGTGTGGTCACGCATCTCCTGCTAAGCTTCTGCTGATTAGCTGGGTGTCCAAACTGCCGTCCAAGGTGCACGTGAGRAGTTCGGTGGTGTGAGTGTGCATATGTAGCTGGTATGAGATAAAATACAAAGAAAACTACTGCAAAATTCTGAGGCATTTTGGAGTAGAGGACTTAAAATTGTGAGAGCAAACTTGACAGCTTTGTGCAAGGGAAAAATTCACTTTTTTCCCTGCAAGTCACTGTATGTTTCAAGCAAGTGGGAATCTTTCTGTCCAGTACCTTGGGGCAACTCTTTAACTTGCCCTTTTGGTGCAGTTGGGATCAGACATTTCACAGGTGAAGGCAGTTCAGTGAGACCATAGGCTTCATTTTGCTTGTGGAAGTTGTTAGGAGTTTTTACTGAGTAAAGGTGGCAAAACTAACTGTTTATAGTTTTGAATAAAACCTGGTAAAACCCAAACAAAAGAAGGGARTGATGAGATGAAGTTTACTGCTGTATTTAGCCTGGATATCTATGCTTCCGTACAGTGCAGCTGAGGGATCCTTGGCTTCATTAGAGTGCTTGGGATTCATGTGATGGACATTTCCCAGGCCTTCCGAGCTGCAGGAGCACAGAGCTCAGACAAGTTCATTTATTGCGTGTATAGAGGAACTCTGGTGTAGCACAGCACAAATGCTGTTAGTTTGTCAGCTGGAGCAGTCTCTCTGTATTTATTTTGAGACAAATCCATGTCTGAAGTAGGGAAAAATGACTATAATGGAGGGAAAAGAAAGTAATTTGTAGCTAGAATGCCAACTTACATATATGTGTCACAGTAAGGTTCTTCTATTTATTCTTGCTGCCATCCAGAATTGGTCTTTTGATCTCAGTGGGCTTTGGCTCAAACCACAGAGGCAGAGGTTTGATTCCTTGGGTCTCTTTGAAAGCAATACTTACGACTGCTTCTCAACAACCCACATTTCCCTTAATATTTGCTTTCATTTGCATTCATTAAAACAGTCATTGTAATGAAAGCTCATGTTTTAGGATTTTAGCTGGCTACCTGCAGAGATTTTTTCTTTTCAAAGCGTAGTTGCTTAGATGTACTTTGGTCTTCTGCTGTTCAGCCCTCCCCAACCCCCTCTCATTCCACCTGAAGCTGAAAACAGGACAATGTGGATGCTCTAAGGCGGCTGAGAAAATCCTCTTTCTGGCTGTTGGGGTGTAAGTCCTTGCTCCACAGTGAGGGTAATGCTGACTGCCCGATTGAGACTCAGGATAGTTTTCCCCTTTGATCAAATATTGGGATCTTGGATTTTATCACCTTTTTCTGAGGCCTTGCAAATGGGTTATCTGCTCTGATGTCTCACACAGTCCATCCCCCAGCCTTGTGCATATGTCACACTTCAGTCTCTCTTGCTCAAAGCATAAAATATAGTCTTCCAGGCAGTTGCTTTACTCTGACTAAAGTCTTGGGGTGTCTGTCCTATGACATACAGGAGATCAGAGCAAATGACCTCACGGTCATTTCTGTTCTCAAGCTATGAAACACAAGTACTCCCAGTGGCTTCCATGAAACACTATCCCTCAGAGCCAGCTGCTTGCTGCCTCATGACAAATGCTCAGCACAGTGTTCTTGCTGACCCATCAGTGCTTCCTTGCTCCTCTTATCTTACTGCATTTGAACTGGATCTCATATAACAAAACACCATATTCAGAAGACTCATTGGCAAAACTCAGCAGTGCTCTGTCAAAACTCTTCCATGTTCCCTGGTAGGATCCAGCCCTTTATTTTTAATGGGATGTTCAGAAAAAATGGCAAGCAATCATTCCCAACAGATGTAATTTTACCTTATAAAGTATCAAAGGAGTAACAATTTTTAAAGGAAATAGGTATGGAATTCCCTTGTGGCAAAAGGATACCAAAATTTCAGAGCAGGATTTTATCTTTGTGGTATTTGGTTGCTTATTGTAGGTTCTTGCTTCAGGCATTGCTGTTCTGTATTTTATTTGATTTATACATGCAGATTTTCTATCTATATGTTCTCTTTCCCTCTTGGTAGTTTAAACATGGAATATCATGGCAAGACGTGTTTGTGTTGTGTGTAGCTTTAAAAGAGTAGTGTGGAAAACCTGAAAATTTTGAGTGTCCTTGCATGGTCTGTCAACTTGATCCAAACTCTACACGGTGTTATGACTAGTTTAAGGTTATTTATTAATCCTTTCAGAAACCAGCTCGTCTTTTAACTGCATAAGGATGTGCTTTAAAATGCTCTAATATATGGGTAACAAATATGATCTCAAAGACTGATATAACTGCTTTCTATCAAGCTTCTGCTATTTGCAGAAAACTGATAGAATGATCTTTGAAATGCTGATACTGTATAGAAGGGTATTTGTATAAAGCTCTGTTTCTGCTTCCTACATTCTTCTTGTAGAACCATCACTCTGCATAAGGCATCAGAATTTTTTATTGTCTCAGTGCTATTTATTAGCTTGTCCTAATAATAACAGACAGTACAGGCAAAACATCACATGTTTGTGACTGGCCCAGTTCAGTCAGATAGATGGTACATGCTGTGAGACAAACTCAGAATTGTGGTTACCACATCACATCATTGGTTTGTACCACACTGGAAACTTTTATGGTATTTTCTTATTTTAAGGTAGGGAAAGCCCTGTCAGCAGATAATTATGTTGACTGTAGCTACTTCTTATCGCTCTAGTGACTGGATAGGAGATGACTAAATCAGGCACCCTGCACAGAAAGCACAGAGACAAGCTGTAAGTCCCTAGGGCGCAGCCCCTGGCAGTCAGTCATCCTTTGGGATGTGGGAGCTCATACAGCATCCCCATTGCAGCCCCAGGCATGTTAATGTTAAATTAAATAGGTATAATGTTAAATAATCATTCTATTTTTGATTTACTGTTGTCAACCTAGTGARACTTCTAGAAGGTGCTGTACCTGTCAGTGGATTGAATCTGCTGAGACAGCTGCTGTCAACAAAGTCCTGTACAGATGTTCTCCTATATGACCTATGGAGACCAAGGACAGAACCATGCTTCTGTTTCCTCCCTTTACCCTGCTTGTTTTGGAAGTGCTAAGCCTTGTGCCTATCTGATTGCAGAGACTATGGTGTGGAAATATATGGGCTTTTGCTATGCCAAGATATGGTGACTCCATGTTAAAAATAGCAGTGATAGATTATGTGGCCCAAGCCCACAGGTGTCTTTTTGTTCTGTGATAATAATAGTTCTGATATGTTTAATTTCATGAATTCAGAATCAGTCTAGTGTGACCTTTCTGAAAAAGACTATCTTCTCTMTTTCAGCTGAGCTCCCACTTTCACGTCTTGTTGTACCTATACTCCTTGGAATTGGCTGGATAGTGGGTTGTGCATTAATGGTTTACATTGTCTTCTCTTGATAGAAGTAAGTGATTTGTATCATATACCATCCATGTTTCCTTTGGTTTGCATTGCTACCTTTTCTAATATAATTTTCTTTGTCCTACAGGAAAGAAGAATTTACAATGACGTTGATTAAAAGAACCTGGACGTTATATTCCAGAACTTGGAAATGAAATATCTAACCACTAAAATATGTATAAAATGAGTTATTTTTAATATCCACACTGTAGACATGGTATACACTTTTTATCTACAACAAAAGTGTGAGATGCTAATTAGAGTTAGGAAGAATCACATCAAACCATTTCCCCAGTTTTCCTATCATTCAGAACTGAGTGAATGGTTTTTGGAGCCTGGTGGTAGGTGAGGTATCTGCATGTTCTCCAGACTACTTTGTTGTTGTTGTCTTGAATTCTAGCATTTTTTGAAACCTCCCAGAGGTACTGGTGCAATGTAACACAAAAAAAAATGCATTAAGCTCATTTGTGGAATGTGCCAGGCTGGGCAAGAAGTACCTCAATGTATTTGGAGAAGTGTAAATGAGTTAAGTCACAATTTAAAAAGTTTTGTAATCAAAAATCAATTATGTTAAACTCTAAAATATTGTGGCAAAACACTCTTCCCTCTCCCAATATCTAGAATGTTACTGTCTAAATAAGTTTTCCAAAACTACATTAATTTCCTTTTTAAGAAAGCAAACAGTCACACAAACATACTAATATATAAATCAAAAAAGTCCTTTGGAAGATGAAAGGGAGATGGGGAATGCATCTTAAAATGCATGACTCAGCCTTTATAAATCCTAAAAGCTTTCAGTTTTATTTAATTATATGTAGAAAATACCAAATTAACCACTGGTCTTTTGTGTTTAAATTATGTTCAGAGCCAAATCTTAAACTTTTTTAGTTGGAATCCAATCCAATTCTCATCAAATTAAATATGGCTAGACTACAGTGGGAACGGAACAGGATTAAGATTGCTTGGAATTCCAGTTCCGTTTTTGGGCATGCTAGCAGTCCCCTCTGATGAAGCCAAACAGAGCGCAGTACTAGATATTAGAGAAAAAGGTTAGAATTTAAATTGAAACTATATAACTAGTCTTGGRAAAAAATCAATGTAATAGGTGAAAATCCAAGTTCTACACCTACCAGGAACTGTTAGCAGCACAAATATAGGACAGGGAGCAACTGGCTAGACAGCATTTTTTCAGAAAAGAACCTGAGAATTATAGTGTATCACAAACTGAAGCAATGTCATAATGTTGGTGTGAACAGGTTTGAACAACAGAAAAATAGCCTATAAAACAAACGAAATCCTCCTCCTGTTCCATTCAGCAATGGTACGGTCTCCCAAGCCTTCTGATTTTGTCACTGCACTTCAGGAACCAGTTGTGGGCCAATGGGAAGGAATTCAGAGGAGAGCAACAAGGAGGAACTGAGGTGTGTGATGTTTAACCAAAGATAATACGAGCACACTCCAGAGGAGGTTCAGCCTAAAAAAGAGAAGACTGAGGAAAACATAACTCTTCAAATATATAAAAGACTTTTTGAAAGAGGAAGGGAATAATCTGTTGCCAGTGATGTACAGGGCAGAAGTAATGGGGAATCAGCAAGTGAGATCCAGGCTGTCCTTAGGGTAAAGGTAGAACATTACTGGAAGAAATTTTAAGGCATTACTGTAGATTCTTGATTACTGGAAGCCTTTTAGAACAGACGGACAGACACTGAGGCAGCAGGAATACAGCTAACCCTGCCTTGGGGCCCAAGGGTGCCCATTTGATGTCTCCTCGTGCATGATTCTCAGTGAATCTGAAAGCACTCCAGTTCAGCAGGGCTGTTTGGAAGAAAAGACAGACGTCGCTGATGGTAACAGCAGGCAAGTACTACTTTCAATCTCAGGCTTTTTTTMGCATACAAGGAAACTCTCAATTTAATATTGGTTCAACTGAGAGGGAAAGTCTGTACACAGAATAGCAGAGGAGATACAGATCATGCATACAGTACATAGATAAAGCTGCGTGAAGAAAGCCAGCAGCACTATTACAGCAATGAGATACTTAGAAGAGGAATAGTTACGTACACATGAGAAAACCATTTCTTTAGTTTCATCTGTAGAAAAGTAGTGTAGGCTGATTCTCTGTATTTCCTAGGTTTTGTGCTCTGTTGTGCAGCTATCTGCTCATTTGCAGCTATCAAGGCAGTTCAGACTATCACCTATTAAAAGACACAGATGATGGCTGGCAGGATCACAGGCTTTTAGGTAAGTTAGACTRTACCATGCCAACGATAGTAGGATATTGCATTACATACCAAAATGTGGTGTAGTGAACTGTCTTCCTTGCATTTATCTGCAGACATTGTAGTGTAGGCAGCATCACCCATGGCACAGTACTCTTAATGCTTTCCTTCAGAAACTTGGCTTCACACGAGACATTGCTAAATATCARATATTTACAATAGCTGATACCAGCTGAGGAACTGCAAACATTTTAGAAACAGAAGAATTAATTCTTTGTGGGGCTTGGAGAAACCTTATTAACTCTTAGCCTTATTATGGAGAAAATTTCTTGGAATCTATTGTTACAAAACAGAAACATGCATGTCTTTCAAAAAGAAAGCATCAGACTTACTTGAAGTTGGGAGGTCTGTTGTACAGCGCAGCATGTCTAAAATCATAGCTGAGATGCACTGTGGCTGTTCTCCAAATGTGAGATGGATGCAGGAAGAGGTCAGCACTCTGATGTACTTCCACGTGAGTCTGATGCCTTAATAAGGAACAGTATTTCCTGATGGACAGACCACTGGACTGAGATATGTAAGATCTGGTCTCTATTCCCAGCTCTGCTACCCAACCTCCTGGTTGATTTTATACCAGGGAATTTTGCCTTTTTTTAATTATAATTGGATATTTTTTATTACATAATGCCTTGAGACCTTCCAGTGACTTGGTCATTTAAAATCCAAAGTGATCATCAGATCACCCTAGCCACAGCATTCTCCTAGATGGTTCAATTTTGAGCCTGAATATTTTTATACTAAGAAGTGTCAGTTCTTAGAAGACTAAATCACCAGTGATTCAATCCCCAGTAACAGCAGAGAATGGATTGGGGGAGGGAAGTGTGTCCTGAAGATCATGGTAAGGTACATATTTAAGGGAAAGTGAAAACATCTTAATGACCCCTTAATGGGGTTGGATAAGGAAGAGAATTATTTCATGACTCCTGCTCAAGCAATCTGTATAATCTTGAGTAGACAAGGAAGGCACATCAGTCAGACATCCTGTCTCCAGCTGTGGTCAGTATATGGTATCCTTTAGGGGGAAAAAAAAAAAAAGAGAAAGTGTATTTGGTCATGGTGCAGCCACAAAAATTCCTTTGCAACTCCTGCAGTTAATAGCTGAAGCACTGAAGCCTGACCTTCAGTTTAGGGAATTGTCTTAAAACTGAGTTATGTGGTGTGAGTGAACTGAGAACAAAGTGGGCAATACTATTTCACTGTGTCCTGAAATGGAAGGGATAAAACCACAGAGTCTCCTGTAGAAATGGAGATTTCCAGCCTCCATGGTAGCTGCTTCCATGTGAGGACCTCCAAACTTCCATAAACTATCCTCTCTTCACGTCTGTATGATACCATCCATTTGAACTCATTCACACATCCAGGCTATGTAAGTTGAGAAGCTAGCCTAAGCATGTATTTTAAACAGATACCTTATCTTATTTTAAGGACCAGTGCCCCATTATCTGAGGCTAAGACTGTCTGGACTGATACTGCCCCTGACTGTCCAAACTCTAGATAACAGGAAGGCTGCTTGAAGGCACAGAGAGGTAGGCTTACATGATAGCTCAATTCCTTGGTGCTTTCAAGAATCTCCCAGAAAACACTATGCTGAGAAATTAAAAGATTGCAATTATATGAAGTCCCAATCTATGCCTTTTCCCGTGAACTCATTCTTCCTTTTTGCAAGTGGACAAATAGTGATTTTTTTTTCTTTTTAATCCTGAACAACAGGTTAGCTCTATCTGGTTTGCATTAGGCCAGTGCTGCTACACTAAGCTGACAGCAGTTCTCTAGCAGCTGCCTGGCAGCTTTGATCTCCGCTCTGATCCGTGGCCACGGTGCACCCCCTGGGCGGCCATGCACCGGCCCATCCATGAGCCACCCCACGGTGCCTCATGCTTGAGGCCCAGCCAAAGCTGTGCTGAGCGCCCAAAAAAAGGAGGCACAAAACTATGGTCTGGAAGCATGATGAACTCATATKTATTTTTACATTTCAATTTATTCATAAAGCATTGATGAAAATACACAGTTCTGAAAAATCCAAGACCCGAAGTGTTTTTTTCAGGTGTTTATTTGGCAAAGAATGTTTTAGCAACTGAACATTTCAAATACAATGTAAGGAGGTAAACATAAACATTAAAATATGTTTTAGCTTTATCTAATTTTTGAGAGCAGAAAGATCTGATTTGGGAAAGCTAAACAAACAGCCCTGTAGATATTCTCTTTTTAGCTAGTTCTCAGAATCTTTTTCGTTTTTCTTCCTATATATTTAACAATGAGATAATGAATTGAAAGCATTGCTCGAAAGGCCATGATGAAGCAAAACAAAGCTGAATTTCTAGGGTGGCTCCCATATTGTCAAGCTAACTCATTACACAAAGGAAAAGTTTCCTGCCAGTTTTCTAGAGGAATAAAAGACAATTATTCCAGGAAAATACACATCCCACACACTGTTGAAGTGCATTGACCATTCTGTAAAGTAGCCTTTTGCAATCACCTTCTGGACAACCCACTCATGTGCCGTTTCATCATTAAACAATAAAACGTTCTGCTGAAGCTTCCCACACTTGCAGGAGTGGATTTGGTAAGTTTTTTCTCTCTCTCCCCAGTCACTAGCATCCTGCTCCATTTGAGAAAATGAAGAAACTTAGCACCCATCCACTCACTGTACTTTTCAGAAAAACATATTCAGATTTGTATCAAAATTAAAGTGCATTGCTTTTCAACTGCAGCAATTCAGTTYTTCTGCTGCTATGCCTGTATATGGAATATTTGCATTGCTAACAAGCCTGGAAAGGCCTTCAGCTTGGTTGTCAGCGTACCACCACCAAGGTCTGCACAGCCGTATCGACCACCGGGGAGCCTGTCCTCTGCACACAAAGCCCGTGCGGCCTGCACGGGTTTGGGGTGGACGAGTTTGGATTGCTTCTTCCAGCGTCCTTTGCCATTATCATAATTGCCTTCCAGACAGGGTGATGATTTTTGTGCACCAAGACGATTTTCACTGATTATTACTCATCTTTTCATTTACAAAAGCGCAGTGGGATGTTCCTGTAGCGAGAGGGTCCCCCTTGTTCACCCTAAGGTCTCTGCACAGCTTCCCCCATCCCGCTCAACAGCCACATGCATGCACAGGCATCGATCAGGGACAAGTCTCTGTCTGTCTGTCTGTCTGTCTGTCCATCCGTCCCTCTGTCCCGGGGCGCTGCGGGTGGCTGCTGCTCGCCGCTCCTGGCTCCTGTTCGTGCCGCGCGACGCTACCGGCACGCAGGATGGCGACTGTGTTCCTACCGCGACCTACCCGGGGCGCTCCGAGCGGGGCAGCCCGCTGGGCCCAGCGCACAGCCCGTCGGCAGCCGCCCTCGGCGAGCTACGCGAGGAGAGGCAGCAA
Organism: Rhea americana; assembly: GCF_003343005.1. NCBI lineage: Eukaryota > Metazoa > Chordata > Aves > Rheiformes > Rheidae > Rhea > Rhea americana. The sequence goes on along the minus strand of NW_028186072.1, from coordinate 1,536,924 downwards.
ATGGCGGCGGCGGCGGCGGCAGCAGCACCACACAGCAACCCGCCTACCCCCTCCAGCGCACCCACACTGCGCCGCTGACACCGCCCCTTTAAGGGGCGTGGCCGGGCGGGAACCTTCTGGAAGGGGGCGGAGCGGCGCCCTCCGGGGTTCATAAAATGGCGGCCGTGGGCAGAGGGGAACCCGTGTGTGTTCATGAAATGGTGGAGGGGGTGTGGTGGGCACTGTTGTGCCTGCCTGGGTATCACCGGAGCCACCCGGCGCTGCGGTGCCTGGAGCCCTGCCTGGCTCTCGCTAGCTGTGTGTGAGGAGCGAAGCCGCAGCTGGTAAGATAGCGGCGGTGATGCGCCTGCCTTCGTTCTGCATCGAGCTGGGTGGCTCTTGGATGTTACTTTTAACAGCAACTTTATCAGTCTCTTCAGGCCCATAATGCTTCTAAAAACATCTTAATAGCATTTTTTTTCTCTAGGGGGGAAAAAAAAATCCTAACTTGGGTTTGATCTGAGTTTACAGACAGTTCTGCACTTCCATCCAAAGAATAAAGTGGAGGCTTTGCAGCCTTACTCCTTAACCAGTAGTACATGATTAATAACACCTGCTTTTTAAGATGCGGTTTTTTTATGTGCATAGTTGCAGGGAACATTGGTTTCTGCATGTGCAAATACAGAGCATCTAAGGTTAGTTTCCCCACTCCCGCCCTTTATTCATTTACAGCTTGTTTCTGTTTAAAGCAATACTCAAATGTCAAAGCTGCATTTTGTTGCTGTCTTTGTTCATTAACCTTTAAGAAAACGGCCCCAGGGAGCTGGTGGGTTTGGGGGCCGTTTGACTTGCGGTACATCACGGTGCTCTGCAAGCTGTGGGGCCTGGCGGTGACTGCGTCGGCGCAGCAATGCAGCGCGCGGGGTTGGCATGCGGCGGCGTGGGCACGTCTGCAGCAGGGTGCTTCACCCTGCTCCCAGCGGTCGCCTGAGGGTCAGCCTTAAATACGACCCCTTGGGAGTGGTGAGCAAGCAGTGTTTACAGGAAAGCGGATGGGCACAGTAAAAACACTCAAGGCGTGGGTCCCCTCATTTAACCATCTCTTCACAGTGCTTGCTGCATTCCGCWTGTCGGAGAAGATTGTGGAGGCTCCTCAGCCGTGTTGGGGAGGGTCACTTGTACCTATTCACAGTCACAGCAGGTTGATTTAAAATCTATTAGTATTTAACACTTTTATGGCAGCCATGCCAGGAAACCCTCCCAGCTGCACCCTCTTGAGTTGGGTGCTATATGAGCATACATAGCCAACAGTTTCACTACCAGTGATTTATGAGCTGAGATGCAGGTGGGAGGGCAACTAGGGTTCACACCAGTGATAGCCATGATAGCCTTTTTTATTGATGTTTATGAAACTGTACAATCTAATGATTAAAACCTCTTAAATRTCAAGATAGCTATGGTAGCTGGAGATAGTCCTAAAAGGATGAAGAGTCACTCCCCCAGTATTATGTGCTTCAAGCTGAACTACTTAGAACTGACTTACTGACTTACTAGTTCATAGATTTTAATAAGCAAATGGTGACTACTTGTGCTCTGTATAAGTATCTTATGTCTAAGAAGGTCACCAAGGAAGATCAGTATTTGGATGAGGTGACCTCCTGGAGAGCAACAGTTAACTGGAATTAGGAAGATAGGACTGACAAAGACATCCAGATTACTGTATCCAGTCCCAAAAGCTGACTGTCACAATGGTAGAAAATGTTTCTTGTAAACAGGTGAAAGCATTTTGTGAGTCCGTAGCTTTCTGTAGTTTCATCTGGTTGAAGGTGCACCAAATAATTGCTTTCTTTGGTGAAGAGCTTGGCAGTTACTGCTGGCTTTCCCACTAACACAAGTTCATCTGTAACAGCAGTTGTGAGTAATGCTTTCTGCCATCCATTTTGTCTAGGTTACCATAACTTATGGTGATTAATGACTTTGCCTCATTTCATCACCTCTTAGCTGGACTACAKGCATGTGTAATACACTGGGCATGGAGCCCAGTCTGTAAGAAACTCCAGCTAGTGTAGGAGGTCTCACACCAGCAGGACATCTGTTTTCTGCTTCTATGTTAGATTCCCATAAAATACTCAGTCACATTGCAGGTGTCAGTCTTTATCTTCATGGCTCTAGTTGAAACAGGACCAAAATATGAAAAAAAAAAAAAAAATCTGCGTAAAGAATTAAATGGACAAGCTTRTTTTTGAAGCAGAGTGTAACTAAGGTGACCTGTGGAGGAGAAAGATCTTTCTCAGGGCCTGGCTCAACTCTGGAATGGACTCTGAAATCTAATGTCCAGCAGAAATGATCTCGTATGGTTTTATATGTGTGCCATACTTGCTTCTCTGACCTTGTCTTTGCCAGCATGAATATGTAGTGATGTGTGCGCATAAATAAACAGATGCTGTATTGGATGTCTGCTGCCATAGAGCAAATGGGAGCTTACTCTCAGTTAGCATTCTGCTGATATATCATGGTTGAGGCACCAGATTGGAATACATGAGGGAGAAATGGTAACAGCTAAGTGGAAATGGTTTAGAGTCCTTCCACATAATTTTGAAACTTCCATCAATTACATCCTCATGCAAGGAAGGAATCTCAGAACAATAATATGATCCACTTAATAGCTTTAAATGTGTCATCTTCCAAAGCTGTTCTAAGCTATTTCAGTATTTTCTGTTGTTTCCATTATTGTAACATCTAATTGCTAYTTGAGTGTCTGCATGGGTAGTGGAGGACCTACTGAGTAGTAGTGTCTTTCAGCAGGAGGCCAGTGTAAAACAGCAGATGTTAATAGAAGAACTAAATYTTCCTGGCATTAGAAATTTTATCAAATTTTTGTTTGGTTGGTTTTTGTTTTAAGATTCTGTTACCTTTGAAATATTTTGGGTGGTACCTGTAAAGGCTATAAGGGRTTTGCATTATCTGTAAGTCAGTGCATATATTTCTTTCCTAAGTGTGAGGAACACTTCTCTTAACTGAGATGCTTGTGTTTTGTGGATGTTTGCTCTACCTTTCTCATTACACAACAGAGTCCCTGAGACAGTGGATAATACAATATCTGGGAGAACCTGAATGGGAAAATGACTATAATTTCATAATACAGGAGCTGAATAGTCCTCWAAGAGCACTAATCCAAGTGCCTTTTGTACTTCACTGATTCTGAGAGCTTGGTCTGAGCTCATTTAGGAAAACTTCTATTAAACACTGGTTTTATGAGGAAAACTTGCTTCTCTTTTGAGTTGCTACCATTGCTTCCTCTCATTTGGGTCTGGTATTTTAATATGTGATGTGACAAGAAAACAGCTGGAGGTGTTATGCAGGTCAAGTGAGACATTGAGATGTGTGGAATCTGAATAAATTGGGGAAAATTTGCTTGCTCTCAAACCTCTCAGCAGTGCAGTATATTCTTTATTGTCCTCGTTTCATTTGTTTTCTGAACTGAATATTTTTTGTTTTGGGAAACACTGATTTAGCAGTGTAATATTGATTGAATAATACAAAGTAATTCCAATTTCTACCTTACTCACACTGACTAACTCAGTACACGTATCTTGTATTTTTCTGGAGGAGAATTTAATCCAGTGTCTCATGATAAAATAATGATTCTGCCCTTTTTTTAGGTTAGTGGGAGGATTTAATTCTTAGATAATTTTTGAAATACTTCATTTAATATCTTTTTATGAATAATATGGCTACAAAATTTCACTTATTCTTGAATTGAAATCTTATCTTCTAGTAGAGCTCAGTAATTTTTTTGAAGGTACTTAGTTTTGATTTAAAGTCTAAATTAGATTGTATCACATATCTAGATGAATTCTAGGTTATGTTCACTTACTGAAATATTTTTATCAGCTGTACTTGTCAATATTGAATTGCATCTTCATCTTTTTTAAAGTAGATAGATTAAATGTCTTAACTTTAATTGTAAGGCCATTTTCAACATCTGTAATCTTTTCTTTATCATTTTTGKTTTTTTTCTGTACTTTTTCAGTAGTGTAGACACTGTAAGTGGACGGTATTCATGTAGCAATCKCTTTCATTCCATTTCTTAAAGTCAGTCAAGAGCCCAAACTTGTCATTTAAATGTGACAGGGTAATAAAGTTACCCAGCGATTTTAGTGAAATAAGAGTAATTAGCCACATGCACTGAGTTCATGCAGATGCCTGTGTGAATTATGATTGTCTGTTTCATTGTTGGTATAAAAATAAAAAAGATCAATGTTTGGAGGGGTTTCAGTCTGAGAGTAGAACATATCTCTGCAGCTGGGAAGAGTTTTGCCTCACTGAGGTTTAACAATTCTCTGATGATTCAGCTAAGAAAATGAATAGTGTATTTAATAGTCTTTGTCAACTAGCTGGTCAAGTGGAAAAAAAAAAGCACTGGGGCATATCAGAAGGATTATTAACAAATAGTGATGTATTGCAGTAAGATCAAAACTTCTCCTGTGTTAATTTAAAGACTAAGAAGCCCTGGAGAGAGGGGAAAGAAGAATGAGGAGTTTTGAACCTGAATAAATCCCAAAGAAAGAAAGAGCTCCTCAGTGCTAGGCTCTTTCTGGGAAGGCAGTCTGGCAATGTAAAGGTTACTGTTGTGCCAGGAAGATGCGAAGCTGCTGTGGATTATTGGCTGAACTACACCATGTGAAAGAAAGATACTCTCAGTTCCAAATCAATATAACTTTTAATTCTTTTCATTTGTGCACATCTATGTTTTGATAAGTCTTTCATCCTACATTATGGCATGAGGGAAAGATGTTTCTGTGAGGTATATGACTAACATCAAGACACTCCAGCCCTATAAGAATTGAAGCTGAAGGTATGGTAGTCTTTGAATTTGAATGTCTTTGTTTAAACTGTGAAGTGATGCTAGGGTCTAGAAGGAACAATACACTTACTAATTACAGTTAATGGATAAAGCTCTTTGATGCTTGGGATGAGCGCCAAGTGTGTTGGTGCCTTCATGCGTTGTTCTACACTGGTGAGAGATCTTGGCGTGCAGGCAGGGAATGAGGCGCTGTGCACAGTCTGCCCTGAAGGGCCAGGGTGGTGATTTGCGCCAGACAGCTTATAGGATGTGGGGGTGAATCACTTCAGATTCTCTTCTGTCTGCAGGCATGTGTCTCTGGTTCAGCACGATGTCAGAGAAAATCCTTTTCTGGGCAGTAAGTGAAGCTGCTCATTAGCTGTTAGGGTAAATAGCACTTCTAACGATCTGATAGAAGATGCATGAGCCCGTTGTGATTCTTCTGAGCGCTGTATGTGTGATAGCTTACTTCTCACTGTATGCTGTGGTTTTCCACTGGGTGTCACAAAACATTGAGAAAACTCAGGACTCATGTATGTTGGAATTGAATCACAAGCCTTTAAATTAATATTTAAAACTGTTAGATTTCTTCCTCCTCTCCCTTTACCCCCCCCCCCCCCCAGATAAATAAGGCTTACATAGGATAACAGGTTACATTTGGTCAGGAGAAATTGTGATTGAGTCATTCATCTGGAAGAAAGTCTGTAAAAGCCATTAATAGCAACATCTTTGCCACTGAATTTTCTGTCGTTTTTTTGTCCAGATTTGAGTGTCACCTGAGAGTTGTTAAGCACATCTCAGAAGAGGTGTAGTCCTATTGCCATAGGTATCATAGGAGATTTGTCACTGACTTAATTAGGGAGTGTTTAGACCCTGGGCAGTTGAAGCTGTTTCACTATGAATTGGAGCACTTCAATATTAATTACATGCATTTCTTAGTTATGGTTGGGTATTATGTATGTTTGGTAGCTGTTTTGAGTCCTACTGCATCTCTGTTTCCCTGTTTCTTAAAGTTATTTTTGAGTCTAACTCTACCTTTTTCTTTACACTGGTGTAGGTCAGGAGAAAACCATTAAGTATTTTTTTTTGAACCTGTAAAGTGGTGTTTTCTGCAGATTTCATTGGTGTTAATAGGGATACTGTGATAGAGATAACTAGATCTGACATTTCAAGTAAAAAGAAAAAAATGTGAAACAAGTCATGAGCCAATTTACCTATTCCTTCCATCTTTTCCCTTAATGTTCTGTTGCTTTCTACAGTACTTTAAACCTTTTAGAAGGCTAGATGGGATATGCCTAAGACCAAGCTTTCCAGGGAGAGGGACTATAACACTCCTCAGGTGACTTCTCCAAAATCAGCAGGAAATGAGGGAAAACACTGAAGGTGGTAACCTGAAAGAACTGATCTGTAAGGCAATATACAAAGGTAACTTAAGTATCTGGAAAATATATACCAAGAATGAAGCTGTCAAGGGCAAGTGAAGTAGAAGAATCTAACAAGGAGGGGTTATCTCATTGCCACCCACAGATCAAGAGCAGTTTGAATACTTCTCAGGTATAAATTCTTTTTCTTTTTTGCAGGTATGGAATATTCCCCCCCTYCCCCGTACTTTCCTTGCCAGAAGGTCCTTGCCTTCCACTGAGGTAATTTTTTTAAAAAGACTTTTTGCATTTAAACATTGACAAGGAAGCACTGATGCACACTTCATAAGGTACTGGTTTTTGACACACTATTACAGATTGTTCCTTTCTCTGTTTTTCATGCCTACTTGATTGTAATCATCTTTGTCAGTAAAATGAAAACAAATAGTTTCCGGCAACATAGCTGAGGCATGTAAAATTTACAGAAAATACAAGCACTTTAGCGGCACAGTTTTTCCATTACTGTCAGTATGTTTATTGTTGTTACAACTTTCAGCAGTGAATTAAGGTGTTTCATGCTGAGTTCCTGGAAATGCTAGAAAGAACCAGTGCATTTTCATACAAGTTGAACTCCAACAGTGAAATTTGTCAGAGTGCTTAGATGTAGAATTGAAGAAGCAATAAAACACGTGGCATTAAAAGTGTGTCCTTCAGCCTTGCTGTTTGTTTTTGAGGTGTTTGGTAAACACTTTCCATGTCATATCTATAAATACTTCCCTGACATATTAACACTTGGAGAAGGAAAAGCCTTGCTAGCTTTAATTAGTTTGCAAGCTGTGATGAAAGGTATGTTCTGATCGTCACTGCTTGTTTAATGTCAAATAATTCACCTCTGAATGAGTGTTATGTTTCTTTTACGAAGGCCAGAATTTCACTTTTGTATGAGTGTGGAAGTCACAATTAATACAAGCTAAGGTTTGGTTTCTGAGACATAGTTTAGTTTRGTTTTGTATTAGATGCTGAAATGAACCTATTGTCACTATGTGACAGCACAAATTAAATAGAAGATCTGTTTCAAAACTTTGGGCCAAAATCTTTGATGTTTAAAATGACTTCTTTACCAAATCAAGCAAATAAAATTTGTCTTCATGTTAAAGGCACTGGGAATTCCTTCCTTCCAGGACAACCAATCTCCAGTTTAGGGAAGTCATGAAGGGCTTCCCTCCAATGCTTGTCCTTTTAGACCACCTTTCCTATTCATTAAGAACAGGTGGTATAAATTTAATCTCCCTGACAAACCYCAGTAACACCTGCATCTAGAGCTGTTGTCTTTCATTAAGTCAGTATTGCATTCTTAAAAATTCCTGGCCTGTGCTTTCAGATGCTCTTTTGTGGTTAATTCTGTGGAACTCTAATGCAGACAGCACCCTCCAGTTAAGGTGGTGTTAGAGCAGGTCAGTGGATTTATAGTCCTAGTTTGCTAGAGATTTCTCATTTGGGCTAACAAGGCAAAGACATTTCTAATGTGGAATTCCCACTGAACTCATCAGTTAACAAATAGTGGAGGGCAAGAAGGGCAGGTAATACACAATTTAGGAAAGATGATGGAAGCCATGGATTCCTGCCTGGATATTTTGAAATGACACTACTCACCTAAACTTAGCTGATAAGCTAAATGAYTTCTAGGTAAAAATGTTGGAGAAGACTGAAGTGATGTGTTGTATGATATATCCTGCCCTAGAAGTAATCTCAGGAAACACTGACATTCAGAGGTGTACTGTAGAGTTCTCATTACTCCTATGATTGCTCTTGGCTCTAGAGTGTGGTCACTAGTAGTCATAACTCTATGTAGTTCTCATTCAGTTGCTTTGGCAGGGAGTAGAGCCAAGGTTTGTTTTGTTTCCTCACCTCCACTCCAAAGAGTGCATAAGTAAATGAGTAGCCTCATTTGCTCCTAAATATTTGAGCCTGTGGTTAGTATAGCCAACAGTTGTGTAGATCAGTGAAGGAGATCTCAGGGTTGTGGGTTTATTTATTTTTTTTTTTTTGGAAGGTATTTAGATGTATAGACATATGTGAACATGACTTTGACAATTAGGAGTATTTAGGTTCCTGCCTTGTCCAGATCTCTCTCTCTCCCTTCTCCCCTTTGTTAAGCTTTGTTACTCACAAAAAATCTTAGATTGAAATGAGTCTTTTTAGGTTATTTTTCCACTTGCTTGATTTCATGCAGTGAAAGCAGTATACTTGCAGCCTCTTAGCACAGTCAACAAAGACTAGTGAAACTTTACTATTTGTCATGTGTCTTTCTTGGTTTGTTTCACACACCCTTCCAAACTCCTAGCTCATTGTTTTAAGTGGATAGTCTGTAATAAATTGGATGAGGAGAGAGGAAGAAAAAAATGAAATACAATGAAATGGGGGCTTGTGGGAGGGAATCTTGTCATTCAGGAATGTAAAAGCTGGCTTTAGAGATTTGCCAAGGCCTAGCTGTCAAGTGTAGGTTCTGCTTCATCAAACAGTATCTATTGCTGCGCTAACCAGGGCTTTGGATGCTTTCCATAAGGGGAGCTTTATTTCTGACTGTGAAAGAAATTACCTTATCTTTGGTAGTATATATGAATTCAGTTTTCCTGCTCCATTACAAGAGCTAAGATCAGGAACTAACATGAAACAAGATGTAGCTATTTTTGTGTGTATAGGTGATACACAAGTGAAAAAATATTGGCTATATACTGTGCCTGCTGTTGAAAATGAGAGGCAGTTTAAGCAACAATAAATGTTCTCTCCCAGATTTTGGCTGTCTAGCAGGCAATGGAGGGCGGGACGGGGGGGGAAGTAGTATCAGAAAAGCTAACTGTAGCTCAGCCATTGCTGATCCAGCGCTTAGAATTTATTTACCTGTTTTGATTTACCCATGTTTCTATACAGAATATATTTGCTACTCTGTTCACAAGTTATTAGGGAGTCTGTATTTAGAGATTTTAGTTGCATTAATATTAATTTTTATTAATTTACTAGTTTATTCTCCTCCTGTCTGAATTTATTTTGTATCCTTGGTAAACATTACTATATCCATCTGTAAAAATAGGTATAATAGTATTTCCTGTCTCAAAGTTTTGTGGTCCTAAATGTGTAAAGGACTGAGTTCATTTGGACATAATCCAGTTAATGATGAAGAGTGCAAAAAGACCTATGACAAATGTATGTAGGAGTGAAGAAAGGGGTCCAGTAGAGAGGGGGAGAAAAAACCTGTTGCATATCTTGTTCTTCCTTCCACTTTTCTGTAACTCCTCTTTTACTATTGGTTGTGCTTTTGTGGTCAGGAGGGGCTTAGGGAGAACAGTGAGTAGACAAAGAATGGTGTAGGTGTGGAGCCCTTGAAAGCAGTCTCCGTGCTCTGGACATCATATGCATTCGGAAAGGCCTGTAGGAACTTGATTTGTGGCTGCCCTTGGCCACTTGGACTGTCAAGGATGTTCTGCAAGCAAAGATCCTTACGTTGCTTCTTAGAAACTGAAGATACAGCTGCCATGCTGCCAGCAGCAGTGGAACTGTATGGGCTGCTACTGAACACTTTGCTATTGCCCTGCATTATGCATGGCTCTTTCTCCTGGGAATTCCTGACAAGGATTCAGTTTTCTGTTTTYTTCTCCAGACTGTTGGGGCAAATTCTTGTAAGAGCAAGTTTATTGCAGGCAATTTTATAGGTTGTTTAGTACCCAAGGAAGTTATGCTAAATATCTGTTTTTAAACTAGGGTAAAATGATTTGAATTGTCCTTTCATCAGTTGTTACAAATGTTGGTGTGTTGTACTTGGGGTAGATAAAGGAGTTTATTTACAGAGAATATATTTTTTATTTTATACTTTCTATAAGGAACACACATTGTTTGACTCAATTTCGGTTTATTATCAAAATGTTTTTATCAGATGACAAACTTGGAAGGCTAAAAGGAACATACGTTTTTAAATATACCTGTTGTAGCAGTCATCTGAGGTATCTGGTACCTATTTTGGGGAATCTCAATTTGCTTTGTGACACAAAGCAGTAAGTTCCTTTGCAATCTGCATGAGGATGTTCAGTACCTATTATTGCAGATTTRAATCCTTTTATTTGTCTTGTTTAAAGCTCCATTCTTGAAAGCAGCTCTGCAAATTCACTGATGTGAGGACTGACATCAATCAGAACATGTAAAAAATATGTGCAGGATTGGGTCCCAAACACTGAGAAGGACAGTCTGAAAACCTTTAAGTTGGTATACTCAGTTGGAGAGCTCAGTTTTATAGACTTTATCTTATTGCCTGATGCTATGATTAACTCAAATTTCCCAATTTTGTGCAGCCACTAATAAAATATATTACAATATTTCAAGTCAAAAGTGTTGTTCAGAATTAAATATAAAATCTGATTTATACATTACTAGAAACTTTAAAAAAGACCAACCTTTAGAGAAAGCAAGAAAAAGCTTAGAAAATTGTGAAAGGGTCTTTGAGCACAGTATTACAGGTTATATGTTGAAAAATTAATAAATTACCTACAATTTTAGTTTGGCTGGAAAGCAGTAAAACTCATGTAAATAGCGACTCTAGTACAGAGTGGAATAATTACTGAGAAGTTAATTACAACAGGTCTTTGGACTCTTGTATAAATGGTTTCAAGTACAAATGAAAGTTTTCATAGAACTGATCTATCGTAACAGCTGAGGGTAAAAAGTCTGACCCTTTTGATCTAAACTGTTACCTCATTGTCATATTATTATGTCTAAACCATGTGTAACCTAGTATTTCCTTCCTCTGATCAGAAATGCACTTTTCAGAGCAGTGGGAGATAGTGTTCTACTTTGACATTAAAAGAAAAAGAAAAAAAAAAAAACACCCTTTCCCTCCCCTAGACCTGATGACCAGTGGGGAACAGGAGTAACTGAGTGAAACATCACTGTACAATGTCAAGTGATTCAGATTCTGCAAGGTTCAGTCATGGGAAAAGCAGCCAATCAGCTAGGGTAGCTAATTGCTGTATTGGTATTCATTGTTCATTTGAGAAGTAGATTGTTTTGATGTGATTGTTTTATGTTTGTGTGTTTGCCAGCAATTACGGTGACTTTTGTAGTACATTTCCCTCAATTTTCTTCCCTCCTCATTCTCAAAATTAGTTCAAAATTTTTTTCTGGAAAGCAGCTTCAGATGGTTTACTGTTCCATCACCAAACTCGGCACTTGTTAGCAGGATCCATGTAGTTTGTCGTGGTGCATGAAAATGCTTCAGAAAACTCTGGAGAATTTTGCAATGATCCTATGACCCTTTAAAACAAAACAGGAACATTTTGGCCTTACTAATTCTTTTTGTTTAAAACACAATCTCCTCATTTTGTAACTGCTTTTGCTTCATCCAGAATACTGTGGGAAATGCTTGTATTTCTAAGCTCTGACTATTGCTTTCCTTTCACCTAAAATGGTGGCAGTATTCTGTTTTCAGTCTGTATGTTTTGGTGTTTTTTTTTTCCCTTGTTGCAACCCCCAAAACTGTAGGGTCTGTCCCTTTTTCATTGATGGCTCTTACAAAACTTCTATTTATTTTACTAGCAACAGGTTTATTGCCTGTCATTAGTTTCCACTGAGAATTTTTCATAGCTCTGTTTCTATGAAAGGTCCCCTGGGAAAAGAAAGCAAAACTCTGAGGTAGAGGGTGGAACGCTATGTAACTTTCCAGTGAATATTGATTTGTATTTTCAAACCAGTCAAGCTTAACCAAGATCATACTGCTCCTCTGGATAGTCTCCACAAATATTCAGTGAATAAATTTCCTGGAAAAAAACACTCATACAAACAACAGATTTCAAGTGATGATGAAGACTATCCAGCTAAAGCAATTCAGCTGGATAGCTAAATCCAGCTGGGATATATTCAGATATATCTGAATATGAGCGTATCTGAGTATATGCGCTGGGAATTGCTCCTTCCTTTGGGGAGGAAGATGCACCATGCACTTACCTATGTGGGAAAACAACTTTAGCTTTAAATGTCAGATACAAATACTGATCCATAATGATTGTGTATCAGGAATTATTTCAAGAACTGACTCTGTGAATAACTTGTGATTATTTTGTGAATAACTATAATGATGATAAACCAAAAATATATCCTGACTGGCCTCAGAAGTCACGACACAGTAGATAGCCCAGAGAAATTATGAAAAAACGCCTCATACATTTAAGTGATGCAGCAGTCCTCCAACATTCCCTGGACTAGAACCCATAGAGTGGGATTTTGCCAGAAACAGAGAAGAAGGGTATTTTGTATTTAATAAAACACTATTTACACTTTTCTTTTTTTTAAGGTCACTAGAATATGAACTCTTCCTTCACTAATGTCCCTAGGACCATAGAGGTTTGGTAAGTAAGCAGGGATTGACCTGTGATTGTTACTGCACTTGTTATGTTTTAACGCTGAATGTTACCACTCAACTACACATTTTCTGAAAAGTTACTTCTATTCTCTTGCCTTGCTTTAATTATCTAATCTAAGATATCTTCTTGTTAGTATGTGGTTTGTTTTTTTTTTTTTTAGTGGATAAAAGCTTCTACCTGTCCAGTACTCAGAGTTGTCAGTCCATAAACTAAAATTTTACTATGCAAAATGTTAATCAAGAATGGCCTGTCCTACCTGTGAAGAGAAATAGTCTGCAGTTGGTGTAGCAGGCATAAAATAAAATTAAGCACATTGGGAGGCCACTGTGACTGTAATACTATGTCACTAAGCAGTAATTTTGTGGGTATGTTTCATGTACTAAGTGTTTTCTGTTTTAGACCTCCAAGGTGGTCTGAAAATCCTAAGTCTGAAAATGGAGAAATTCTAAAAATGTTAGTATGATCTGTCATGAATGCTTGTGTAATTGGATATAAAGTTTAGAACTTTCTATGTTGATGCAAGAAAAGCACAATACATAACATTATATATGCAAAACATTCACAAATACAATTACACAAGGATGCACAACTAGTGAACTCATGAAATAATACAAATCAGTTATGCAAAGAGGAGGCAAAGTTCTGAAGAATAGCTGCAGAGACTCATTAGCGTTGTGACCAAATTCCACTGTAGGACTTCATGCATAGACTGCCTCAGGGAGAGATCTGCAGATAGTACAAAATCCACCCACAGTGAAATGCCAGTCAGATGGCAGCTGAAGGAACAGTCACTGCTTTCACCAAGTACTTGAGCATGTGGGATAAGCAGAATAACTCTTTGAAAAGCCGTTGAAAGAAAGATATTGGAATTAATGTACTGAATTGAATCAGAAAAGAAATCAGCCACTGTGTATGTGAATCCTGGAGATGACACAGCCTTTCAAAGCCAGCAGATATTGTGATGGCTGCTGTGCTACGTGATCTTGCGAGACTTGTCCAAACAGACTTACTGGAGCAAGGACAGTTACAATACTAATGAACAGGTGGTTCTGGCTTAAGTTAAAATGAAAAGATCCTAATCTGGAACAAGGCTTCCATACTGCATGGCTAAGCATCCTATATTCTGTGTTTTCTGTTGGCCTACCTACTCTTGGGAAGGCTGATGGATATGAAGGGAGAATACACAAGTTTGCTTATTGCACTACAACATATGAGTTTGTTACTGTTGAAGGTGAGCGATCTTCTACCTACAGCTCACTTCTGCTGGTCTTGTAAGAGAGAAAAAGTGATATTGTGTAACACCTGGCACAGCAGTGCCCCAGCTTTGGGGCTGCAGACACTGAAGTAACGCACCAAAGACAGAACTACCCATCTGCTAAAACAAAAGAACATCTTTCTAGCTCTAAATGTCAGAAGAGTTTTTAATTCTAACAAACCTCTTTAGACATAGGCTATCAACAGAAGGACCTTACCTCTCATGTGTGTATTCTTGTTTATGGGAAGATGAGTTATTTTTCATGCTTGGCAGAGTAAAATCTTTGTACTTCCCAAATTAACTAGAGATTTTTTGCCTTTATATTTAATGGAGTACAGATTTYTATCCATAGCTTTTGGTCCTAATAAGAATCCTATCATGAACTATTTCTTTTATCACTTATTTTTATAAATACTTGTCATAGGTGTTGGGCGATGTCTGTAAGAACACTGGATCTCAGGCACAGTGACTGGACTATGCACATAAGATGGAGAAGTCAGGTGATGTCTGTATCCCTGTGACAAGGACTATTCAAAGCTCTTCAGTATTGTGGGCAGAATTAAGTTACACTGTTCCATGAGTGAGGACATCCCTCACTCCTCCTTACTTTGTTCTGGAGATCTTTGGGAAGGATTGTGCTTGTTTTTGTCAGCACAAAGCTATGCTGAYGCTGTGACATGTAAAGGGTCAGCCTCTCTCTTGAGCATTTTCAGAGTGCCATCCTAGTACCCTTTGTATATGCCAAAATACACTCTGGTAACTTGGCGTAAGGTTCTTTGAAAACTATAGCTAAAAGCTGTACTGTACAAAAATTATGTTGAAGATTATTATACATGCTGACCTGAATTTGCCTGGGCTGTGTACATCAGTTTTGATGGAGTTGACAGCATACTCTGGTCTGTACGTTCCACACCACACCTATGCATGTAACAAAGAAAAGGATATGTTAGGAATAAGATTTTTTTCAGAAAGAGACCTGCTTTCATTTCACTATGAAATACTTAATACTGTGTGAATAAATTTCACATTAGAACATAGTGAAGAAAAAATGTATTTTCTATTAAAAAAAAAAAATCCTTGTCAAACTTCCAGAGTGCCTTGTCAAAGGCACTTGGGCACAAGAAACTGCCCACTAGACTTATTCCTGGGTGTATTTCTGTGTGGAGGGAGCACTAAAATTACCTAACAGGACTTTGTTTTTTCTACTTTGCAGTGAACACTGCTTACCTTAGCAACTTGTCCAGCTCTTACTAAAATTGAAAAAGTCAGCCTACTCTTTCTGATTCACTGTTAAAAGCATAACTGAGACTGCTTTTTTTTCTTTTCTTTTTTTTTTAACAGCCTTCAATTAAGAAGTATAAAATACCTGTGCAAAGTTCAGAAAAAATAGTTGCTTATGGTTCATTCCAAGGCCAGGAAGAAGTTTTTCATTCCCATTCTTTCTCACAAAGTTTTCATATGCCTGCAAAATGAATTGAGTAGAGATATTACACCTTGCTGTCTACATTATTAAATGATSACAAGGAGGAACATAAAATCTTGGATGCAGTTCAGCATGGACTACTATGTTGGTCATCCGTTTTACTGCATGCCACCTTAAACAGAAAAAGAAGGGGTCATTTCTTAGTATTGGAATACCACTGGCCTGATTGTATCAAGAAAAATTTCTCACTGAATGGTCTTTAGTGTGTAATACTGAGTTTAGTGAACCTGCCTGATTTGTATTGGAGTAAATGATGGGAGAAACAAGCTTAAAGAAGGCAATCTACTACAGCGCAAAAAAAATATAGTAGTTAGTGGAGTAATTTCAGGAAGATGGATAAACCAGACAACTAGATTATGTATCTTTTCATAGGGAAAAACTAACGAATGCAAAGGAGGACAGTTGTGTTCTGAAGTATAATAGCTACTTAGAGTTTGTTCTGTACTTCAGCAAGCTTTATGTATCCAATTCCTTTGAACTGTTAAATATTTTCTGGAAAATCACAGGATTAATGATTGGATAATGACTGCATAAGGCAAGACTGTTCCATTAAAAAAAAAACCACACACACACATAAAACATAGTATCTTCTATAATGGAAATGACTGTGAGTATTTGTCATCATAAAGGTAGGTGTATTGAGGGATCAGCAAGCTCTGTGATAAACCAGCCTCCAAATCCGTTGTTAGTTCAGAGCCAAGATTCATCCTCAGCAGCAATTTCTCCTGCAGATTCTGTGGATCAGGTGTTACTGTCAAATGCCTTCAGTATGCACCTTGCATAGTAAGGACCTCCATGGAAAAGCATGGTGGTCAAGTGCTTTCTTCAGGCMCAGTCTCAGAGACAGTGCGACAGCCTGCATACAGACTCCACAGCACGCGGAGCGGGTCCCGTTGGCTAGGTGCGCGTACTGCGTTTCTTGAGCTGCCTCTTTTTGAGGAGGAACAAATGATCTCCAAGACAATTAACACGTGACCAGAGGATTCATTCTCCTGCTCATCTTTTTTTCCTACCCTCATTCTTTCCATTAGAGTTAAGGTTTGTGGGGTAACGAGGTTCAACTGTGGCAAAAATGTCTTCTCTTACTCTAGAAACAGAACAGCACATATGTTCTATAGATATTTTTTTTCCTCAGAAGTTAATTATATAAATGCATTTCATTGCTTTTGCCACCTATTGGGTTAGTGTTTAAAATAATACACCCATGATAATACATAATTTTCTTGTATACAATGGCATAATTCCAATTTCACTAGCATAAAGCTCATTCTGCAGTGAAGAGTTCTGTCATCTGTCTAATCCTGCATTATGAAAAAGGAGAATTTTTATCCCTGCAAAATTCTGAATTTCTGTAATGGACTAGAAGTAAATCTGAAGGCTTTGTTAATAAGTTGCAGAAGACTTCAAAACATCTCAGCAGTGAGAACAGCTGCTTTCACAGGTTTCTCATGAAGACCATGTGTCAGTATATTGTTAGTAACATCATTACTGATACACAAATGCTGACAAATGCCAACAAATTGGATGAGTGTTCAGACTAAAGACAGTGCTGAACAACTACACAAGTAAGACCAATCGGTTGTACAAGTACAGGGTGAGGAATGAGTGGTTCTGGAAGTTCTAGTGGCTCATAAGCCAGACGATAGCCAGCAATACCATGGTATTGCAAAAAAGGCGAAGATCATACTGGGAAGTATAAACAGGACCATCTTGTACARGACACATGAAATAATCCTTCCATTCCACTTGGCATGGGTTAGGTCTCAGCTGGAGCACTGTGTCCAGTTTTGGGCACTGCACTTCAAGAAAGATGTGGATCAACTGGAGAGAGTCCAAAAGAAAGCAGTAAGAATGAGCAGAGGTCTAGCAAACATGACCTATGAGGAAAGACTGAAAGAACTGCGTTTGTTTAGTCTAAAGAAGAGAAGTCTTGGCCTTCAAGAATGCAAGACTTTTCAGATATGTAAAAGGTTGCAGAAAAGAAAGGAACAAATTGCTCTCTATTTCCACTGTCAAAAGCAAAGATGCCATGGCGCTTGAACTGCAAGCAGGAGGTACTGGAACCTCTCTTACTGTTTGTTTSAATGATACAGATGTAGTTGATTCTGCCTGCTAGATGGGGAATGGACTAGATGAGCTCTCAAGATTCTTTCTGGACCTTTTTTCTATTATTTATATGATGTCATAGTAATTTTGAATGTCTGATTTTTTTTGTAGTAACTTTACAATTTTTCTCTGGCTACTCCCATTTCTTTCAGACAGGGTATATACTCTTTCAAAGGTTTGGATTATTATGCACAAATGTTTTAGTAATTGAAGGTCAAACTAATACAATATGCCATATTGATACCTCCTTTAGGCTGCCAAATCATACTTTAAATTCTCATTAATAATTGTATTTGTCCGCACACATACATATTTCTAGTGAACTAAGTGTTGCTGTCAGCTTTGTTTGCTGAAGTTACGTGATACATTTGGGAAGTGTGAGTTGACGCATGYATGCCGGGGGCACTCTGTTTAATCATAGCACTCCAGTTGTCAAAGCTGTTGAATAATTCACTATTAAAGAAAGGTTTTCAGGGAAGGAGGGGGAAAATCATGTTATAAAGCCCTGCACCCTCGGATTGGTACAGTTCTGTTTGACAGCACAATGGCGTGGAAGGGCTGACTGCTTCCTGCCTCTCAGCCTGCAGTTAAAAAGAGAAGACCTCCTCTTGTTTTTACCTCCAGTCTCAGAAGAGGCGAATCTAAGAGGTTAAGTATCCATTTCAGGAAGACAGTGAAAGGAAAGCTGAAAAACACACAAGCTCCTCATGGAAAGCTTAATGTGAGGAGTCCAGCAGGAATCACTGACATCTTTGGATATATGACCCTTGCATGAGATGGTATTTTGAACAGGCCGTGGCAAATAGTGTCCCATGTAGGCAGAGACTATTTTATGGATAGAGCCTGGAAGAACATCGTTCTGTCCCTCCTTCCTGGATTAAACAAAAACTGGTGAAGACAGATAGCCAGAGGCAGACAGCTGTTCTGTATCTTCTGTTTAGTTAGGTGAAGGTTTAAATGTGACACTGATTCATTAAATGTTTTCATTCTACAAATTCCCTATTCACAAAGGGAAACGAAAAAAAAAAAAAAGAGAAAGCAAGTGAGCTGAAAACTGAAAAAGCCAGTGTGTGCTAGGAACAGATAATACCTATTCCGAAATAATTAATAGGATGAAAGAAATAAAACAACTGGTCAGTGATTTTAAAATGATGCATCAGTGACAGAGTAGATGTAGTACTGTCCCTAATAMAAAAACCTTGGTTTTCTTCAGAAGCTCTGAAATGAATTTTCTTAATCTGTGTTGGTTTTAAATGAGATAGAAAAATGGATATTTCTTACCTTATATGCTTGTCTAATACCTCCATTGTCAGCAATGTTTTCTCCTAGTGTGTTGATTCCACTCAGCTGTAAAGACAGAAAGGAAGAAGGTAATTCTGTCAAAATAATAGATTATCCAGTTCATGTAGTGTGAAATTTTGCATTTTTTTCACACTTTTTTTAAAGGGGAGAATTCCCTTGACAACTGAAGTTACAGCAGAAGATTAATATCTCTGAAAATTCTTTGCCTCCCKTGTCTCAAAACTCAAACAGATACTACTATTTTCCCTAATTCTCTTTCTTCCCATCCTGGCAGCCTTCTAGGCTTTCATATCTCTTTTGCTCAGACTTTCTGATGCCTATTCATTTGTTCATTCTTTCTGTTTTCTCCGTGTCTTTAACCGTCAGCTTCTTACAACAGTTCCAGTTAGAGGAAAAGGACAGAATCTGTCTGTACAAGTTACATGAAACAAGTTAAATCCAAACTCTAGTTTAAATTATTAGTTAACAGATATCAGCAAATCTGCTGTAAAGTCACTAAGTATTTTGCTGTTTATTAGGCAAATTAAGTAGCTCTTTAGTAGCAAGATACTTGAAACATAACACTGTAGCTGGTATAGTATTAGTAAAGTCAGTAAAGTATGACTGAWGGTGATGAAGCTTTGGCAATGGAGAATCTGTCATTCTACTTTTAAGAAATCATATTTTTGACCTTTAGCCAAAACATTGGGCTAGGATAGTTGAAGCTATAAAAACTTTAGCGTCGTCATTGGATTAAAATTGATGTGTGGCAAAATGGCAGAAAAACAAAAGAATGTTGAAATACTTTTCTCCTTTATTTCTGATAGACTTTGGTGGTCCCAGCAATTTAGCAAACAGATGCAGGGTAGGGAGTTTTATTTTTTCTCTATTTTATATGACCAAATGTGTTGTCAGCCTCTGAAAAACAGACTGCAGTAGTTGGGAGAAATGTCTACTGTATGTGTCTTCTCATTCAGCACTTACTGCAAGAAGGTCCAGCCCAAGAGAAATGTTGTTCCTTACAGATGTAGGTGATGTCACAGTTCAGTGCTGCAGGGTTCTTTAGTGAACTCCAAAATAAACAAGGTGGATGTTGAAAGTAACTGGTCTTTCACAATGCAATGCAATTGAGTGCTGTTGCAGTAAGCTTCTTTACTGTGCAGTAATGATCCCAGGGGTTGCTATTTACTTGCTGTGTGGAAGATGCAGCAATGTGGACTAAAAATAGCACTGAAGTAGTATGTACCTGTGCTGACAGAATATAGGCACCTCRTCTGTGTTTGAAATCATGCTACCTGTAGCTTTGAAATACATGCAGTACCAGCCAGGAACAGTAAAATCACTATGGAACCAGAGTGGGAGCACTGTAGAGATAGTTAAGCTATCTGTAAATGACTAAAGCTAGAGTGTGTACTAGAAACAATGAGGATGCATTAGCAGAGCATTTGGTTATGCCCCAAAATGACATGCTGTGAATTGCTGTGTTACGTAGACATCCCTGTCTCCTTCTAGTGGCATTTTTGCAGCTTGTATTCAGTAGGAATTGGGACAGGACTCTTGTTCAGCACAAATAATTCCAACATAACTATTACCTGTTCCTGTGATTTAATGAAATATCGATCTTACTGGGACGTAAAACAGAAGTAATTCTGCAAACTAGTGAAGCAGAGCTTCCAGAAACAGCTACTACACTGAAAGCTTAGTAATTTTGAGCGTACAGACTGCCATAAATGCAGTCACATTTAGATTGACTACCTCTCCTGAATCTGCATATCATCTTTTCCTTCCCTGCTGTACCTGGTTCTTGTCCTACCTTCTTGCTGTGTGGTCCAGATGTTTGTCTTGGGGAAAGTGCAAGAAACTTTTGAATGGGAGGAAAGCAGCGGACAGGGTATGTTACAATGGGGATACATATTATTTGCATATCAAGCTTCAGGAAAACAGGGTTCAACCTTATAAATTACATTTTTTATTCTCTCAGGGAATTAGCCTTTGAGAGCCAAGGTCAGTGCAAAGGCTGTCACTTATACAGAATATAAATCCTGCCTCTTCCACAGTAGCCAACATCTGTTTTGATTTTTTACTATTATCTTTAGGATTTTTTTTTGCTCTTTATTCCTTTGAGTAAATKGACTCCTTTGT
This sequence comes from Rhea americana, assembly GCF_003343005.1. Taxonomy (NCBI): domain Eukaryota; kingdom Metazoa; phylum Chordata; class Aves; order Rheiformes; family Rheidae; genus Rhea; species Rhea americana. The sequence continues at coordinate 1,516,064 of NW_028186072.1, read as the reverse complement.
GAATAAGGACTTAGGATTTTGTGTTTCCTAATTTAAAATAGCATTGATAACTACAWATAAATATAGCATACATGCTGTCCACCTGCTAGGTCCCATGAAAAGTTTCCATACTGGTACACCATACACTGAGATTGCTCCTTAAAATTGCGTGCTGATTCTTCAGTCCACCAGTCTATGAGGTCACCATTCTCATTAAAATTTCTGCCTGTAATAATAGATGAACAGAATTATCTGTACAAGAAAATAGGTTTTTGATGCAGTAAGGGTAGTACCAAGTATTCTAACTTTCTGTAATGAGGCAGTCACATAGATGATGTGTTTTTATTTCTCTTTTTTCTGGAGCGGGTGTAATCCAGCTAAGGAGAAAAAGAAAGCAATTCACACTGAATTACAAGACAGAATTGAGGCTGTTTTAGGAAGCCTGGCGTGTTCTACCTGTGACTGGATGCCAAATTGATYGTAATGTGGGTCTAGAAATGAAATGTGACTGAACAGCAAGTCTGATAGCTTGACTCTTGAATTCAGACCTAGACTGGCCTAGCAATACACCCTGTTTGCAGTCATAGTTTATGAGCATTTCTACCCTCTAATGAGTACACTTCAGATGGAGCCTTCAAGAAAAGTTAGAGACATTCAACTAGACTAAAAGCCCTTGAGTGCAGCCATATCCTGTGCTGCTGCTGCTGCTGCAGCCCTGCAGCTACAGTAGTGTCCATGGAAATCTTTGACTAGTACTTTGGAAATCATCATGGCGATCAATACTGTAAACCCTAATAAATCCAGGTTTAGTCTGATATTTGGCAACTTCATCTGTTCTCTGAAATGGCTAAGCACTGAACTATGTAAAACATGCTATATACCAAAAGTTCTGTAATTAGAAAYTCAGTGCCTTACCGTTATCATCAAAACCATGTGTAATTTCATGACCAATGACCATGCCTATGCCGCCGTAATTCAGTGATTTGGGCTGGGTTGCACTGAAGAAAGGTGGTTGCAAAATGCCAGCAGGGAAGACTGCAAAGAAAGAACATGATTAAGGTACTGTCTTACTATCTTGGGTACRCAGTGTGAACAGGACATTTTTGTAGGCTTCTACAAAAAGTCATGGGTTCCCTCAGATTTTTCAGCAACAGTATGTCAGTTTACACATCATGGTGGCTGTAGTCGAAACAGTACAGCAAGACCATTTCCCCCAACCCCCTGCACCCCCAGCCTAGGGTAAAGCAAAATAGCTTTCCAAATACTTGCAGAGTTGTGATCAGCTTGTACTCATGTACTTGTTACTATTTTTCATTGCAAAGAAGCAGTTGTAATTTTTCAGTTTACAGTATTTAACATTGTCAGACTTAAGTATCTTTATTAAATAAACCTCACAATATCATGAAAGGTGGGAGGGTGTTCCCTTAGAATGAATAAAACATTTGATCGTTGCCCCTACTAGAAGTCAATGTCAGAGGAACTTATTCTCCCACTGAAAATATTAGTAAATCCCGCTAGAATAGATAAAATAAAATAGGTCATGCTGGCAGTGGAAGAACTGGAACAAAGAGCTGCTTTTCACTCATCACTGTGCTCATTTTTCTAGGCATTTAAAAAAAGTCAAATTAGCAAAAAGACATCATATTGCAATTATGATCTTTGTTTAAATCATTAACACAAAAAAACCTTTATTCTTGGTATAAAATAGAGTTCTGTTACACTTCATATCTCATGCAGGCCTTTTCCCTACACTTCACTCTTTTGCAGCAATACAAAGTATTTTTATCATGAGTGAGATATTTATAACATCACAGAACTTGAGAAAAAAAAGGAGTAATTTAATGACAGGTTTCACGTAGAAAAATAAAGAAAATAGATATTTTTATTTTTCTATAAATCCCAATGTGGCTCTAACCTTTTTTCTCACAAAGAGAAAGAACCATTGAAAAATTGAAATTTAATAAAGAAATAAATTAATTGTCACTACTGTCCTGTGCAAATTGCTGCCTGCTGACGTAGTCATTCTATTACATTGCTACTTTGACATGGAATTAAATGTGCAAATGTTTTGATGCTAATTGTTATCAGGAAATACTGATAGTAAAGACAAGAATGCAAATACTATACTGTGTGATAAGCTATTTTAATGTCTGACAATATGGAGCAAAAATCTAGAGTACAGCATCAGAAGACTCTTTTTTTGAGATTATTGCTAGCAACTCATTTACTCAGTGTGATACACACCAGTCCTGGTGACTTGGAATACTACAATTGTAACTCTCTGGTAGCTCAGTTTATCCTTTTCTTGGTAACATAAGACCATCTTCCCTTTCTGAAGGCAAACAGTTCTTCAGGTTTTCAGTTCAGTTTAATTTACACTGTCACCTCATCCATTTTTAGACCRAGCTGTCAGAATTCATAGATTTCTTTTTTCATCTGCCCTTTGAAAACAATTTTCCATGACTGCTTTTACATAATACAGGTGCAAAGAGGACAGGTATTCCTCCTACGTGATAAATTTTAAACAGTTCTAAAGAAGAAAGAGGTAAGCACAACTGTTTGGGAATGTAAAAGCAGATTGTACTTCTCAACTTCGAGAACATCCAAGGCAGAAAATGGCATAAAGCATTTCCCTCAAACTGTGCACCTCTAGACAAAAGAAGAACACATTACTTTTCTTACTGAATCTGTCTGAGAACAGTAATGCTTTTATCAGGAAGGACTGTGTTACTCAGTATCCCGCAAACAGGCAGGAACGTGGCTCTGCTCAGTTTTGCACATCTGCCTGAGGGGTCAGAGGTTGCTGGAGCATGGGAACACATGATGGGCTAATGTACTAACAGCAGCTCTGCTGATTTTGAGCTGGAATGCATTTCTTACAATCAGTGCTGCTGATGTAACAGTGAGCATCAGGGCTGTATGAAACATAACGGTAGAGGTCTACGTTTCCTACACGTCCTGTAGAAAACTCCTTTTTAGAGGGAATACTTTTTAAGGATGTTAAGCTAATTCAGACATCGACTGTAAAGATCATACTGCCTTAATTATCCTGTGTCATGCCATAGCTAAGAGATGAGATAAGAATTTATGGCTCATATTAACTGCTAGTCATCAGCTTCAGTCCTCCAAATGGTAATTCCTTTTCTAGAAGTTACTGACTAAAGCTATTTTAAACAAAGCATTTTGAGCAGATTCTTACTCTGAATGGTGAATAGTATTTTCATAATACTTGCTTAGTCTCACCACTTGGACTAACTGACAGCCCTGTCTTGCCATCCCTAACCAAACAGCACTGCTCAGTTAAGTCAACACAATTTTTGTCTCTTTTAAGTCTGTCCTGGATTTCACAGTGCTTACTTCATGTTCTACCTTTAGAATGCACTGCAAAACCAGAGCAGTTTGGGTTAACCATGAAAATTCAGGAACCTTAGCAAAGCAYCAAAGATTTGACTTAAGACATGAAATCTAAAAACAGGTGAGTTTTGTATGCTACTGAATTCCTGTGCAAACAGCACTGTGCTGGTAATCCATGCACAGTAGGCTGTATTTTCATGTCCCTTGAAAGACTGCACCAACATGAAGAGCTCTTTCCATGCCTCCTCATTCTTGCCTGCTTGTTGCTGACACTGATAACGCTGCAGTCCCTGTGTGTTTGAAACATTACTCTGTGCTTCTGCAAGTGCAAGCTATTGCAAATCACTGGAGACTAGTGGGAGAAATCAGCACCACACACACAGGAGCCTGTTTAATATATCACCTATCTCAGTAAAACCTTAAAATCTAGGACTGCATGGCTATTTTTAGCTTTTTTAACTCTTCACTGAGGACAGAAGAAATTAAAAAAGGAAAAAGAAATCCTTTGGAAAAATCTGACCTTATTGTTTTCTTCAATTTTAAATTTGATGCTATTCCTTTAAACCTGCAGGAGTAGTATCAAGACCTATGTGATCAGGGATGCTAAATACATTTTAGATCACTTTTTTGGATAGAAAATACCTACCATGAAAATGTTAGTATACCATATTAAACACAGCTTATAAAAGTTTGAAGAAAACTGCATCCATTTGGCTTAGTGCAGCTGTTCTTATGGTCTACATAGCAGGAAATGCTTCTTGCAGTGAAATAAAATATGATATATAGTCCCAAAATAAAGCTTCAAATTACCTCTGGTGCTACTGAAACTCCTGCTGGTAGTGACAATCTTGCAGAATAGTGACATCATTTCTGACACTAGTATTGTGAGAGCCCGGTGGAAGAGAGTACTTGATACTTTTCACCTTGGTTTTAATGGTCCATTTGATAAGAGAAGTAGGACTATACAGGCAGCTATTATTGAAGACTGAAAAGGAATGGCAATTTCATTCCTGGCAATGAAAATAGTATGTCTCCACCAAATATTTTCTTTGGAAGCTTTTAAAAATAAACAAATAATAATGTTTCATTTCTGTGCAAAAGCCTGCAGCACAAAGTCCTTCATTTTTCAGACTTTTTTTTCAGGAGTTATGCATGGGTCATAGTGTCTCACAAATGACACTGCAGCTTGTGAAATATGGATAATACTTGCAGAACTGATATAACAGGAAGGTTGTCAGGCATAATGGTGTAAAATGTTTTGAGACTCTTGGAAAGACTTCGTACTATTATGAAGAGAGCTGGTGCTCCTCGCAAGAGGAGAAACCCTGGAGGTTTCTAGTGCTTTTATGCAGTACTGGTCTTTAGCATCCCAGAGGTTTCTAGTGCTTATATGGAATACTAGTCTTTAGCTATAACTGATTATTGTATTTCTTTAAAAGCATTTTTAATAATTTCTCTTTTATTCTAAGTTATTTTTAATCTTCGTTTTGGGTAGGCTGACATTACAAAAGCATTACTAAAACTATGTCATTGTTACCGAACTTTTCCCTTCTTTTTTAAACTTACTTTATTCTTAGTTTAATTTGCCAGAGTCACATTTTCATTTTTCCAGCACAAAAGAAGCAGAATTAAGTAGAGATGACACATCTTTCAGACCATGAACTTTAAGTCATTTTGCACACTTTACACTATGAGAACAGCAATTAAGGATGCCTCAAAATTCCTTAAACTTTTACTAAGTTGTATAGAGAAGATTATATGGTATTTGCATTTAAGATAGGCAATGCTAACAACTAGCAATGTTGCAATTTAAACATGACTACTTAAAGTAATACTAATATGGGGCTCTGATATTCTGTGGTTCATCAGTAGATCTTGAAGTGCTAAACATAGAATAGATGGTGAGAAAATTTCTGAGAAAACTGTTTTCACTGAGCTGATTTCATTGAACCCTAAATGTTTTGTTCAAATTGTCTTGATCATTTTTACTTAGAGAAGGTGCTGATAGAATTGTGTAGGATTTTTGTCAGATGGCCTTAGACTTGAAGTAGCTCTGAAGCAGTGAACATATGCTTCAGGAGCACTGACCCTGTAAGCTCCTCATCCCTTGGGGCCTGGGACAGTTGGCTCAGCACAGCTCCTGTGAAGCTGCATCCCTGGAGTTTGTCTTCTGAGCACTAGATCTTACAGCTGTGTATGGGAAGCTACTGGAGATGAGAAAAATAGAAAACAAGGATAAGCTGTCTTTGCACTAATATTTCCGCATTAATTAGTCATCACATGCAGAACATGTTTGGTTGCCTTGATAAATGGACATTTGTTTTAGACTTGCCTGATTGCTTTCCATAAAGAAAGGTACTGCTTCAGGAGAAGCAGCCTGGGACTTCGTGATTCTGGCCTGAATGTGCAAAATGTTACAGGATTTTAAGTTCAGTCAATGAATTGGTGTATGTAACATCTACCACATGGCAGGGAAGTGCTGTAGTTTTAATCACTGCGTTTAATCACTTCAGATAAAAGAGTTACTGTAACTCCTGCTCATCCCATAAAGATGGCTAGCACAACCAAATTTACTTGGTCAGTGAACTTCTAGCTACACCATATTGCTGTTGCTTTCACAGCTGAATCCCAGGTTTTTTTCCTTGTTCTGCACAGAGGCAGTACAGAAAATGAAATGAAAATGCTACAGTCACTGCTCTCAAGCAGTGGAACCTCTGAATTTGCTGTACTGAGCCCCTTCTGCAACTCCAATAATACTAAGTTCATTTCAGTTCTTGTATTTAGAAAATATGTATGTATAATTTGGCCATTAAAGCTGTATCCATTTATAGTAAGTTGGTAAGCCTTACCTATCTGATTTCTACTTGCAGAATAAAAGGCATTGACAACAGCAGCTCCACTTATCCACCTAATGATAATACAGAAGAGTACATGTTAGAAATTCAGTTCTTAATGGCAGGGTTAACTGAATACTTCAACAAACCTAGAAGCTAAATTGCACAATAACTGAGGTTGAAAGGGTCCTCTGGAAATTGTCTAGTCCAATCCCCCTGCTTAGATTAAGGTCAGCTAGAGAAGATTTCTCAGGGCAGCGTCCAGTTGGGTCTTGGGCATCTCCAAAAACGGAGACTTCACAGCTTCTCTGAACAATCTGTTGCAGTGTTTGACCATCATTACAGTAGAAATTTTTTTTCCTTATGTTTAAATGCAATTTCCTGTATTTCAATTTGTGCCCATTGCCTTTCATTCCATCACCGGACACCACTTGAGAGGAGTCTGTTCCATCTCCTTTATACCCTCCCATCAGCTATTTATACACATTGGTAAGAGCCTGCCCTGAGCCTTCTCTCCTTCAGGCTAAACAATCTCAGCTCTCTGAGCCTCTCCTCATATGTCAGTCACTCTGATGCACTGATCATCATAGTGGCACGTCTTCATTATCCACATTGGTTAATAATGCTGTTTAGTTTTTTGTATTCTATCTGTTTCTAGCCTATGTATTCTATATCTATGTCTACTCACACTGCAGCATTATACAGGCAAAATTTCCTGTAAAAAGCAAATGAACCACAGAAGCTGAGGTTATATTAGTATCTTAATATTTGGGGATTCTGGGACTTCAATTTATGATACACTAATAATTTGAGACCCCCACCATCAAAGAAAAATCGAAAAATCTGCAGTGAAGCAAAATTTCCAATTTAACCAATTAAAACTTACTACGAAGTATAAAAAAGCTATTAAGCACTGTAAAAGAGAGATGATTCTGTACCTTAAATTGTCATTGATTAAATGGAGATTTGAGTTTTATCTTGCTTAATTACATGGATTTCAGTGTCACCCGTCATTGTCATATATTCAGCTATATGAAATACCAATGCATTGTAAGTATCAGATTGGAAACTACTATTATTTTCTCCTTATCACCATTTTTTGAGGTGAAAACACATACAAAGATCATCACGAGATCTGTGGCAGAAGCAAGCCTTGATTAACAGTCCAGCAAGTTCCGCTTCAGTAGTATCTCCCTTCCTTGAGAAGGCCCTTAGCATCTTTTTTGAGTCTGGCCAAAAGTAGGGAAAATACCAGAAGAGTCTTAGTTCTTTTTTTTTGGCTTAGCATTTTACTTGCTTTCATCAGTGATAACCTGATGAAATTCCTAGAATCACATGTGGGGTAGTRTTGTGGGGTGGATCATTATTAGACACATTTAATAATATTTCAGAAAAGATCTCAGTGAAAATGAGGCACCTGTTCTGCAGAATACAATGATGAGGCCTTACATGACTGAAGTCATTTTTTTTTGGCTTCATGTTCGCTGAGTGATACTTATTTTTACAATAAGGCAAGTAAGTAACTGCAGTGGAAGAAGCATTGGCTTCTGTTTGTGCTTCACCTTGCTTTTATTGAATTTTGATCCTAGTTACAGAAAGCAGTCAACAACTTGAATAGTAAGACATCAGCATAGGTCCCCTCATTTCTCTAATTCATGTCTTCTACTTGTCAAAAGGAAGGCCAGAAGAGTCCAATCAAGTTCCAGTGAGACCTTGAGATGGAGTTCAAAAGGTTGCTTTCTCTAATCCTTTGTGCAAGAATTTATCAATAATTAAAATTACTGATATTGGTATTTACCTGAATTACTGATTGAAAATACATTTTTGCCAAAATATTTCAAATGATAAGAGACAGAAGTGATTGTTTTGAGGAGACAGCTAAGTTACCAGTAGTGGCAGGTGATACAGCTGGCAGAAACTGCCTACTACTGACTTCAGGAAGTCCATGCTAAATATAAAGGTTTAATTTACAGAATCAGGAAGCAGAATCAAGAAATACACAGGCTGCAGGGGTTTTGCACTGTTAGTAGGAGACCAGTTTAATTTCTCTCATTTCATAGTGTTCTTACTCTTCATTGAGTTTTACCATGTCCCTGCTTTATCTGCTTAAGCTGCCTCTCTGGGCCTTTTGTTCTATGGATCTTGTCCCACACTGGTACAGTACTGGGATATAGCCACTAATCAAGGAACTCTTAGGACTAAAAAAGTAAAAATAAAGTCATGCATCTTAGTTTTAGATTAAAGGCTAAAGGTCTTAGCAATTTGGAGGATATGAGCCAATATGCTGATTTGTGATGAGCAGGTTTCTCCTTTTCCATAAATAGTTAAGTGGGAACTATAAGTCTGAGTTGTATTATACTTAACAAACAGTGTCTGTAAGTATGCTGAAAGAATGAAAGTACGTCTTTTCATTGTAGACTCTGAAATAACAGAGTGAAGCTTAAATGATATATTTGATAACTGTATTGCATACGCCAGTCAAAAAGCGATGAAAAGTATTCTGACAGTGTCTGTTACTTAAACTAGAAAAAAACAGTTCATTGTGAGGAAGATTCTGATTTGTAATTAGGTAAAAATTCATTTGCAGAACAAACAATAAATGTTACAAAACAATCAGTTGTGGCTGATGATACTTCCAGGTTCAGTTATGTAATCTTTGAATGCAGTTAAATTTATGATTGTTACTCCTAGCTGATAGACGATTGTGACAGCTCTGTATCAAAAGAGTTAAAATAGAACAGAAATGAGGTGACGGTTAGGTGGAGCATACATTTTCAGTTAATGATATATAAATACTGAACAGCAATAGCTGGAACTATTTATCCAAAATAATGACTATAGTTGTGAAAAGCTGTTAACTGAAAGCCGCATGCTCAACAAGCAGACACCAGTGACCATCATTTGTAGGTCTGTGTGTTTGATCAAGTGCAATAAATCTTCTGAAAGCATGGGAAATCCAGAAAAAAAGAGGAAGATTCTCCAGTCATCTTGCATTTTGATCTGCTTGAGTGATTAAAGGAAGAGAGTCACAAGGGTATATGTATGTGTACTTTGGCTTTTGTTCTAGTATTTTTGTTTCACTTCTTAGAGATTTTTTATTTCTAGTTAAACTACTTGAGCAAGGTAGTATTTGGGAATTCATAGTGGCCATTCCAGAGGTGTGAAGTATACATCTTCTGAAAAGATGAAAGATTGAAGGTGCAAAGTGACAGACTGGAAGGAGTTTGAACAGTTGTAGTTTTTCTTTTTTTGCCCTGTCCCCAGAAACATGAACAGTGTGGATACTGGGTCTTTGGCACCAACTGTTTTGCTCTAAACAGCTGCTCTTTTGTTGCACTACTTGCTAACCTTGATGCGGCCTTGGAGAAAAGAGCAATGTCCTCCTACCTCCCCTCTTCAAGGAAGAGGAAGTGCAGAAGACAAGTGATGAAATCATCACTGATTACCCTCCAACCACATAGCTCTTACTGTGGAAACTGGGTGAAAAGCTATATGCAGTATTTTTATATACTTACTCCTCTTTGTCCACCTTTTCTCTAAGTTTTTTCAACCTTTTCTTCTGACTAAATACCAAATTTTGAATAATGTTTTCAAAGTATTCATCTTCTTTGTAGTTCAACTGAAAAGAAAGAGGGGAGAAAAAAGACTTAGTAGTACTGTTACTGATTTGCTGCAGAAGATGAATGTGGAAAATCTAGAATTAAGCATGCTGATCTAGGGAATGCCTTTTTAAGAGTATTTTTTGATCTGTAGTTAGAACTTGATTAACAGTGCTCTGCTACATCACTGAGTGGATATTGTAGCTAGGTATGTGTTATTGGCTGTATGATCTTTTTCGGAGTCTCTATTCCCTCTTTATATATAAAGTGGAGTTCAGCCTTAGTTTTGACCCTGACCTTTGAGAGTTGTCTGCTTGAAACCAGTATGCAACAGCCTGGTAAGGTGCTATTCTACATTAGAAAGGACACCTGAAAATAAGGCCCAGATATTGTTTTTAAAACATCTCTTGATACTTTTAAAAATTAAAACTGTTAGTCTCTTGGACTGCTAAGGCATGTTCTGTCTGAATGTGCATCTCTATTACATATGTTAGTGGAGTTATTCTTAAAACGAACCTGCAAGGTAAAAGAATACTGAGGTCACATTTTGCATTGAAAAAATGAAGATGCTGTTTAAATTATATGATTTGTCCAATATCACAAATTGGGGCCAGCTCCAATCCATGGAAAAACAAGCGCATTAATAAATTAGGTATACTTGTATCCACTTAAACCAGTGTGAAATCAGTCTGTGCTGATTTAGAAGTACTGGACTGGACACCATTTGCTACATGTTTTATTCTTGTCTAATTCCACTAGAATCTGTACTGTCCCGTAAAATACCATCAAATGTATATCATCTTCTATCTATATTAGATATACAATGGGTTTTAATACACTTTTATTTACGCCTCTCCAATTAAACCCAAGATTGAATTACTCTGAACAGATGCACATGATTCTGCTTGAGCGTGAAGGCAAAATCACAGTTTTATTAAGATCCCATTCTAATCATGCTGCCTATTGTGGATGCTTACCTCCTGGTATTCACTGTCCAGCTTGCTGCTATCAGTCAGGATCTCATCTGGATAACCAATCCTTTCTCTAATTGCTGTTGCCTAAGAAAAAAACAATTCAATCTCCATAACAGATTCAGTCATATTTTTAAATTGATTATATATTAGATAATGAATGCAATATAGAAGCAACTGCAGAGAAGACAGGACATTAGCTATGTATAGCTTTTGTTAACATTTCTTCATTCATTTGAAGCCCTATAAAGGTTAATGGTTTACTTTATAACAATGGAAGACTGTAGAAAATATTTCCTTGTTTTTATAAGCAAACTTACAGAAATGTGGACAGTGCAGCTGAAACAAAGATTTCAGCTATGCTTTTCAGTTGAAAGTTTGGTTTAAACAAATAGTTGATCTCTTGAAATATTTGATATATCTCATATCATTTAAAATAAAAATAAAATTCGTAATTGGAAGTTTTTTAACTTCAATATGTTATGCAAAAGTACATCTTCAAATTTCCAGAACCTCAGTTTGCATCTATGTCCAAATTTCTTAACTAGCTCACACATTTATTGGAGTAAAACAGTACATTTAAGTGTCCCCAATTTGAGATATTTGAAATATTGAAAAAAGTTTTTAACTTGAACCTTACTCTATTTCTATTGATAGCTAAATGTTCATTTTATTTGATGGCAATGTCAGAAATAATTAAAAAAAACAAATAGCAAATAATTCTATGGCAATTTTTATAATTTTATGGCATTTTTTTCTGATATTTCCGTATAAATATGTCTTCATATAGTTAGTGATTAAAACACATTATTTATACAAGTACTTCTCTGGTATAGGCTATTCCCACAAAAAAGTGTACGTTATAAGCAGCTTTCAAAGTGTATTTGGGTTTCTGATACTAGCTTTTCAGATGGTTTGCATCTGATTTTATCCATTAAAGTGTTCTTAACAATCCAAGTCTTTGACAGATTTTGTACATGTAATGTTTATGTCTAATTATAGCACAGAGTTCATTTAGGTTTTGCAGTGCACTAACTCATTTGTCCTGCCATTCCTGAATTGAAGCTGGATTATATGGTTGTATCTGATCAATCTGTGTTGTTATTGATAATTCTGTATTGCTAGGGCTGTATATAAATACCGTTTAATGTAATTGCATCTATACTCTTTGATTACATAATAATCAGTATAAGCCCACTGGATGCCATGATTATCTTAGTTATATATTGCCATATTAGGTTTTTTGCAGACTATACAGTCAAGAGTTGATTGATAAACTAATAACAGATTTTACAGATTTTTTAAAATTGTTTTTTGGAAGATGTAACACACAAATCTGGAGAAAAATACCAAGTTCAATGTTATAATTAATAAAAACTTGTCATTTTCCAATTTTAAAATGAAATTTTAATACTAAATTAAAATATCATTAAAAAGTCAAAATTGAAAAACTTTGATTACTTCTACAATATAACAAATCAGTTTGTCAGTTAATTCTTTCAATCGCAGTGTAGGGGGCTCTGTATTGGTTTCTGTTAGATAATCCAAATGTACTTTACCTGTTTGAAGCTATGACTTCCCTTAAAAGAGAACTCACTGATGATGTCAATGATATATTTTGAGTTTTTGTTTTTTCTCCCATTGATCCTAGTTGCTGGTCAGATCACCATAAATCATTCCTTCCTATTTTCAATGTTTCTTTCTTGAAGATTTTCATTATCTTCCCCCTTAATCACTAATTTGCCTGGAAGGTCTTTATCTCCATCTTTATAGATTTCTACTGTTTTGTGTGCTTATCTCCAGAGAGGCCATTTCCCTTGTAAATCCGTTTCTGTTATAGTAAGTCTGTAAGATGTAGGTGCTTACATAAATACACATAAAGAGATATATATGTTTTTAGGTGTGACACTAAGATCACAATAAATGCAGTGAAAGATGTATTTTCAGGAAAACTGACAATTGAAATATTTATTTTTATAGAAATATACAGTATTTCAAATCTCTGAGATTTCACTTACTTTTTGTTCTGCTTTCTTTTTGGTTTCTACATCCATCCAGGTAAGTTCATCTAAGGTTTTTATAAAAACCTCACGTATATCAGCAATCATTTCTTGAACCTTGGAAAAAACAACAATTTGTTATAAATATACATAAAATGATCCAGTTATTTTTCCAAAGACATAGTTTTTTTACTACACGTGTTTTTCTTGCATTAGGAGCTTGAGTATATGCTGTTTACAGGCCACACACAAAATCTGGAAATGAACTTAAGTAGTGCTTTTGCCTGTTTTATGGGAGCAAAGGGGATGTACATGAGCTAATAAGGCAGTGCAGATTAGTGTTACTCAGGTTACAAGACCTCTGTCAGCTACCCATCCACTCTTAGGCATCTGATCAAATTACTGTGTATATATCAGCAACAAAAAATGGTGTATTTTAAGTTTGAATTGCAATAGGAGTGATAGGAAGCAACTGAAGTTTAACTTCAGGTTAGAACCAATTTTTTGTGTGACTGAAGTCAAATTTGTAACCAAATGCTGGCTGCCCCTGTGCTCCACGTTGGCAGGATGTGTAGTGTCAGGCTCAAAGAACAAGCTATGACTGTGTTTGCTCTAGTAAGAATGAACAGTTCTGACAGACTGTTCCGTTAGACCAATAATCCTAGAAAATGGATAGGGAATTCATGACTAAACACAGACCCTAGTAACAGTTGGACCCCGCAGTCAAACTGTGAAGTGTGTATTAGCGTAGTATTAGCAGCAATAAGATATAATTTCCAATATTTAAACTAAGTATGTGTTCTCTGAAAAACATGCCTTATAAAATAGTCTTACTGAGAAATACCATTACTATATTATGGTGATCTAAAATATCTTTTAAATAAAGACAATCAAATTTAATGTCTTATCTCTTAATCCTGTCTGCTTTAAGAAGCCTTCCACAGTATTTTTAGTGCTTTCTTCTAATCTTAAGTGACATCCGTTCATAGTGCCATTTACTAATTGCCTGTCCTCCTATCCTATGCAAAACATCTAATCCCATCATTGCAGATTGCTGACATTTGTGTTTACTGACACATTGTTGTAAAGTAATTCTCAAATGAGACTTAAAAAGCCTGAATATAATTGTATCTACTTGTTCTCTTTGTGTTGAAACATCACTTAGATAATCCTGTTATAATATAATCTACAGCATTTATTCTATACAACAGAATGATTCACTTGTGCTGAGAAGTTTCTGAAAAGAATGGGTCTTCAGAGAGTGATTAGATGTTTTAATTGATCCATGCACATTAGATATAGTAATGGAACAGCTTCCAGTTATGTCAAGTGGGACAGCTTATCATCATTTCTAAGACAGACTTTTCACTATAATTAGACATCTGTGTTGACATTAGAATGAAGTGAGATTGGGTTTCTACACTTTAATAGGAAACTAATCTCTACTAAATCTTTGCCCAGTAAGACTTAGCCACTTGGATGGCAGACAGGTTAAGTGTGTTGAAAGCTTTACCACATGTTTACTCTCTCCAGCAAATGCTGCTTCTACATATAATCGTCCCACTGCATTCTCCATGTTGCCATTGACATAGTTTGCACAACGACGCCAAACAGCGGTTTCTGATGTTGTGCCATAAAGTGCCTGTGAAACATAAACATTAGATAAAACAGTGACATCAGGGCCAGGCAAGATGAAGGAGAACGGTGACTGTCTGACAAATACATGTTTCAGAGGAGCCTAACTGACCTTAAATACATGCATTTAATTCACTATTTATGGAAATTAGATGGACTCAGTAAAGGGAGCATCAGTCACAGGCTGAGGAAACACAAGAATCATTAGCAATATTCTCTATCCTTCCCAGACATGGAAAGGTAGAGAGAAGAAAACTAAAAGTCAAGAAAGGGAGAAGTTAAAAAGAAATACAGTGACACACAACTTTCACTGTTGTGGGGATCTGAATTGCAGTTCCAGCTCTGATGGGACCACTGTGGTTATGCAATGTACCACTCTTTCTTCAGGGGTAAGATTGTATTTTCCATCCACCCAGCATTCTACCAGTGTGTTCCTCAGCTTCTTCTACCAGAGCATCCCACATTTGGGAGTTTGCAGGAACCATTGTAGAGAGGGTAGAAGCTTGTTTACGCCATGCTGATATAGGGTATGCAAAGATTTTGTCATGCTAATTTATAAAAAAGTGATAATGCTGAGAGAATAAGATAATGTTATGATACCTGAATGCAAGGAATGTAATAGAAGGTTACCATATTACAAGGAAGCACTGAAATCATATTCTATAATGAAGCAGTTACCATCTCTTCAGAGACACACAGTGACCAATGGCTTTCAGTGTTAAAAGTTCCGTAACTGCTACACATTGAACTGAATTGTATTGAAAAGTTTCTCTTTTCACTCTAATAAATATTTAAAATACTATTTCAAAAGAAGGGTCTTTTGAAAATGTTACCGGTAGAACAGGCTACAGAAGTATCTACTGCAGGCCTCCCTTAAGAGCCTGAAATGTTGGAGCTTTTTTTGGCCTTCTGTAATTCATTACTGCTGAAGTATATCTGAATAGAGGATCTGCCAATCCTTAATCCATTTCTTTCTCTTTTAGATACTCCCTGGACACATACAGGCTGCATCAGAAGTCATACTTGTCTAGCAAAAGTAAATGCAATCTCTCTACCTCAAAACTTGCAAACAAAGCAAAACCAGTAATAAATATTAGAAATATTAAGCTTAATTAAATCATAAGATCAGAATGTCTATGCAACAGAGATTGTGGTAGATCACTTAGTGCTGCTCAGACTTCCCTTAGTTGTCTGCAGCTGAAAAAAATCAATGTTAATTAGTCATAGTTCTGTGGTCAAAGTAAGACATGTCTGGGACTTCCATCAGAGTAAGACTGCCCTTCACAGGAATTGTCAGTTAGATTCTTTTAAAGTATGCCTGGTGTCACTGGAGGTGCACAATAAAAAACAAAGTGATGCATTCTAGTGGAGCAGAAATTAATCTGTATTCTTATTGTTATAAGTAGCAGGCAGTTGCAGTGCTGTAGATTTGTGTGTATATACTGGTGATCAATAAGAAATTAAACTTCTTGATTTCACTGGGCATAAATTTTCAATTACACTAGGAAACATAGTTCTTCCGCTTTAAATAAATCTTGGAAAAAAAAGATACTGATGTGTTTCTTCAGCAGGAGGGATTGTATTCTCCGTATACAGTTCCAGTAGCTGTAAGTATTAAACCAGCTCATCAGACTACTCTGCATGCTCTTCCATCCCTGTATCTGGGCTTCTTGATGGTAGAGCTGCTGGAAGGGCAGCATTTTGAAGAAATTTCCTAGTGCAAACTGACAATTTGGCCTTGAGATGAAGAAAAAGACAWGAGTGATTTAGAGTCATAGCCTAGCCACAGTAATACATATAGGCTTTTCTAAATGTGCAGTCTGGTAATTTGTTCAGATCTTCTTGCTGATTTCTTAGCGGATTGGTTGCAAATCCAGTGATCTTTTTGCTAGGACACTGGCACTTTCTGTTTCATGTTTTAAGCACTCTGTATTTAAAACAAATGGATTTTTAAATAAGCGACCAGGTAGCCACACATTCCATGAAAAACAGTATGGGAGATTCAGGGAATGTCGTAGCTGTGCAAAAATGTTTATATTTGAAGGGAAACTAACAAGACAAGTACTGATTTACTTGCACTACTATCTGTTATTAATCAATTATTAAAAAGTTGTATGTTTTTATATCTAGACTATGGTAAATCTTTTCATTTGTTTCAAATATTGAAATTCTTCTAAAGAAACTTCCTCATTGAAGTCCTGAGATGAAGTAGTGGAGGAGGTCTTTAACTTACACATTTCAGACTGCAAAACATTATATTCCTTGATGACGCATACTGAGCAAATATGAAGCTTTATATTAAAATAGTTTTATGCTTTACATGACTAGGGAAAATAGCCAAATAATTAGTAAAACTACCGGATTCAGATATATAAAACCAACCAAACTGAACATTCATTGACTCTCTCCCATGATTATACTTTTTTTGGTAACAAACATGATCCCCTTAAAAAGCTATGTACGTTTGTTTAAATGTTTTTTCTATCACTACTAGATAAAACAAAATAGCCTTAAACCTTTTTTAATGAGGCTTAACAAATCTACAGTATAGAATGTTCTGCATGTGAAGTATTAAAGGCTTTTGTCTTCAGTCTGTATGTTTGTGAGATTGCTCAGCATTTCCTTAAAAGCACTAAAAGAATTGCAGGATTAAATCACGGAATAACAGTATTGGGCCCATAATGTTTGACTATGTTACTTTCGGATGATGGAGAGTTTGTAACAAGTTGGTCAGAACTGTAGAGTAAT
This sequence comes from Rhea americana, assembly GCF_003343005.1. NCBI lineage: Eukaryota > Metazoa > Chordata > Aves > Rheiformes > Rheidae > Rhea > Rhea americana. The sequence continues at coordinate 1,498,944 of NW_028186072.1, read as the reverse complement.
CATTTGCAAACAGATGGTACTCTTCTATTACCGAAATAGCCTTATCATCATCAGATTAACTTAGATTCAGAAAAAAACAGCAAGACCAAGTACCAGAACAGTGCTTTTCAGATCCTAATTCTAACAATCAAGCATGTATTATATAAATTATATGTACATTCCAGCAGAAGCTTCAGCAAACATTTCTCGCTTCTTTGTGCAAAATTCTAAACATAAAGAAAATTTTATATAGCATGTCTATATAAAACATTTATCCTCTGCGGTTCATAAAGGTAATCTTTAAAATTTAAAAAGAGAGATGAATTTCTGCACCTTGCGAAAAGCATTCCTTGTATCCTTGTAGTTCTGGCTTAGACTGTTTACAAGATCCATTATGAATCGCCAGGTCATGTAATTTTGAATTTCTCTGTGTAACGAAACAACAATAATAAGCTGGTAATAAGTTCTTGAAGCATACTGGAAATAAAATGCAAATAAGAAGAATACCTGTGATACCTACCTGGGAGTATATTTATTAAGAATAGACTTCAGCCTAATAAGGTATTCTGGGTCATAAACAACCACGTGTTCTGTATTCTCAACATAAATTTCCACAGTTGACATTATAGCATTTATGAATTTTGACCAGTTGAATACCTGGAAAAGCAATGTGCATTACTGTATGGTTAATCATAAAGAAACAATCATTAGCCATTTTTTCCAGTCTGATATGTTTGAATGAAACAAATACTCTGCCTTTAGTTTTCCTGATAGTTTCAATACCTGTGAATGGAGTTATCATGATAATAACTAACCTTCTTTGCTCTAAGATCCTATGAAAACAGAGATGGTATTTAGCAGAAAGGTTCCAGACATTGCTTTCAGAGTAACACAATTAAAAATGTTACAATCCTTTCCTTTAGCCAGGAAGAGCAGAAATGTTATTTTAAGCAGAATTTCAGTTGCCTTTTTGCTAGAGATTTTTAAATCAAAGCATGACTCAAGCCTGATTTTCATTACGCTATGGCTCCATAGCTATGCGGCAATAAGAAATTCTTGGTGTACATGAGAATCCATTCTGAAGCATATGGTAAGGGCTTGTTCTGAAGTACATGGAAGTACATAAAAGGATTTATTTCAGTAGGCTTTTAAAAATGCACACTAAATCTGCTCTCTGTGGTGAAGTTTCCACTGCATGCCATATTACTAGACACTGGAAAAGAAACTGATTTGATAGCATCTCAGTCTGCAGTGTGCTGTGACAGGTAAAACTCAGGCGAAGAATAGCTTTCTCTTTGGTTTTCTTTCTCTTTGGTCCTAAACCTCCAGTTTCTTTATGCTAGTATGCACCTTTGCAGAAGCCCATGTAACTTGTATGTACCAGTACATATTAAAACTATTTTCTGTTAAGTTTTTATTTGTTAGTGTCTACCTAGTCTGAACAGAACATTATTTTAATGCATGGCCACTCTCAACTGGAATTTTTTACAAGTTTTGTGCTACGGAAAAGAATTTCTCTGTGATAATTCTTTGGTTAATACTATGTGTCTCAGAAAATAGGTGGGTAAAAGGACTGAGAGGAGAACACAGAATCATTCTCTTGCTTCTTGACTAAGACAGTGTAGCATGTGGTCACTAGTAGGCCATACAGCACTGGAATTTGACCTGTACAGCTATGCTGTAAATGGGGGAAAAGGCTAGACTGAGTGCAGCCACATGACTGTTCCTCCTCATATAACGCAAAGCACCAAAGTAATATTAAATGGGAGTTATATCCTACCCCCTCCCCAAGAAGTTTGCATTTGCAGGTGGTGGCAATCTGAGTATTTACACAAGTTTTAAATGTGTTACTTGTCTTGCTCTGCATGGTACCAGCTGAGACAGATCATTCAGCTTGGAGTACTGATACTGTGTTACATACTGCTCCAGCAGTTTCTTCATTCACTTTTAAAGTGAGTGACACTGATGTTATGGCTGGTTCTATGTACATTGCTTTTAATTCTCCATATTTTCCCACAGTCTCCTAATCCATGGCCACARGGGGAAAGCCTCTGTGGGCCACAGTATCACTGAGAAAATGATTTAGAACAGAAACTAAAAATCATCAGGGATGATGTCAAAACTCTAGAACTACTCAGTACTTCAACCAGATCAGGTAGGTATTCTTTTTTAAGTAAAGAAAAGGAAGGTGTTATGTTTTAAAAAAGCAGATCATCTTTGTAGTTTATTTGAAGAAAGAAAATTTTGTTAATTTAAAAACTTTGTATTATGCCTGTTAGTTTAAAAAGTATTGGTGATTTTTCACAGTATGTATCTTCTGAGAAGAAAGCTTTGTTGGGAGAGGTAACACCTTTCATCAGACAAACCTTTGGAGCTGGGGAAAGCAGACAAGCTTTCAGGCATCCAGTCTTTTCAGGTTTGAAAGAGAAGCAGCAATCTTCTAGCTAAGTTTAGGAATAATTACTGTTCTATCCTTAGAACCATTACAACAACACTACTAACTCCCATCATGTGTCTTTTAAGCATTTTTGAGATAAGTTTAGAGCAGATGATTATTGCTGATCTGCAGCACTCTCCAGGAACTAAAAATAACCAGGGCAATACTGGTTTTTGAGAAAGAGAAGTTTGTTTCTGACATTATGAGTGCATTGTGACATTATGATTGTAATGATAATTGTTCGATAAGATCTATGGAGAAGGTAAATTATAAAATGAGGAATTGGGTAAAGTAGGCAGAATAGAACTTTCATATATTTAAGGTTGAAGATTTTAAAGTCAATAAAATGGCAGTGATAATGAAACTGTGGTAAGAATAATAAAATTTCATAGTACCTTACTGGCCTCAAAAGACTCAGCAATACAGTCCTGCCAGTCAGACCGCAGTGTTTGTCATGTGACAAATAAGTTAACCTGCTTATATGCAAGATACTGAAATAGAAGTTGTTTATGATAAAAATACCCATGTCTAGCAAGACATGATCTGTTACTGAAGAGGCACACCCATGTTATCAAATCTCTGGATGTTCTTTAGCTGGACTTTATGGTACCACGAATTAAAGGTTATAGCCTGTAAACAGTACATGGCTTAGGGTAAAAGGAAAAGCAGAGCTGAAACATCAAGTGGGAGGGAAAGGGGGAATGTTCTTGTTTCATGGACTCCTTTCTGCTTGCTTTGGGAGGCTGTCCTACAGATGGAATGATGGAAAAACAGGACTTTGTTCTGAATCTGCAGCTCTGGGTAAACAGAGAGGCCCTAAATTGTTAAATTACAGCATATTTGAATAAGTCAGCTGCAGACTCAACTTTTGTCCTGGGCCTGCTGGATCTTCTGTAAAGCATACTGCTGTGTAATACATTTTAGAAAGGGGATTTCTTTGAATTTTGCAAATAGTACTGTCTGGATTTCCAGCAAGGATTAAGTGTGCCCAAGTGTTCAGCACCCTGAATCCATTAGGATAGGTCAAGCTCTTAGTATTTATTTTTTTCCTTTCTCCTTTTCCATATCTTTACATTGAAGCAGAGGGGCAAGATCTGCYTTCGAGTAAAGACAAGTGGTACAGAAGCACAGTATTCATGTAATACACTGTACTCTTCAGGTATTCTGTTTAATTTCAAATGTGTCTAAATCCAAGAAAAAAAGTCTTTAAAGTATATCCATTTGTCAGACTTCATAGTTTAATCTGATCAGCCATACATCAGAGTTCAAAATAGCAGATTATTGATCACTCACCTTATGATTAATTTCCACTGAGAAGTTGTTTTGGAGTTGTGCCAGTGTCATTTTATTGTACAGCAGAATTGGATCATTTCTGTCTTCAGCTTTTGTTGTTGCCTATCAAAATTGAACATTAGAAAATTACTATGTACATGGAGTCAGATACCAAGAACTTTGGTAAGTGGAAGTAAAAAGCAAAAAACGTTTCTAGTTTGATACATTACTGTGTGAAGTTCCCATAAATGTGAAGCTTTTTGCACATATATGCCTGCACAGCATTTTATAAACACGCAAATAAAAAGATAAATTAAATGAACTAAATTTCTGATAATAATATGGAGCTTTACTTTTTGATTTGTTTTTTGTTAAAGCAGCAATAGTGCAGGCAACACAGGAACATTAATTGGAACATAGACACATAGCACTCAAAGGACTAGTTAAAGTTAGCCTTGTAGAAGCTGTTACCAATAGGTAAAATTAACATAAGAATGTGCATGGAATGTTCATGGGATGATGCAAGGTGCAAAATCCTAAGAGAAGGGAATAAAGGAGATGTATGTATGGAGTATAGGGCGGCGTGTGTGCTGTGACAGGAATGTAATGTGAACATTCTGGTCAGGATGCAAGTGCTTTCTAGTATGTACCTACTGGAACCACTGTATAGAAAGAGGGTCATAACTGAAATAAGCTTTGTTTCAGTCTAGGGATTGCAGTTTTGCACCAATGTGTTGTGAAGAATGTGCATACATTAATACCTTTCTTACAGACAATATATCCAGCTAACTGCCAGCAAACTGGTACTGTAGTGGTACTTTGTAAGACAAGTTTAACATTGGAATCTCCAGACAGCACAGAAGTCTCTGGGATTACAGTGTGGACAATACAGAGATACTGAGAACAGAGAAAACACAGGGTCTAATGGTAACTTCTGCATCCAAATTACTCCCTTGGTCTCTAAATATTGTCTTGAATATGTTTCTGTTCTTTCCTTCAAACATCAGTGTGTCCTCTGCTAAGATGCTTTTGCAGGTGTCTGACATACATTCTTGATCCCCTTTCATACCGTTGTTCTTATGTGGAAGTGCCTTGTGTACCTCCACACAGCATCAGCACTAAAACTGCCCCTCCCTTTTTACCTTGSCAGGTTTTGATAGCAAGGAGAGGAAATGCAGGCACCCAAATGACTATGGGAAAAGACGGCTTTTGTAATCCAGGAGAGTAATTCATGGGAGGATCCATACCAATACTGCCTGCCCCCTGCCTGGGATACTCCCAATTGGCTTGTCAAGAGCAAGAATAGTAAATTTCACCCATTCCGTCTGTGTTGAAAAAGGAGAAGCCGCTGCTCTCCTTCTGACTCCTTTTGTCCATCCTTTTTAAAACCAGATTTCTCTTCCACTCCCTCTTTCCTAATCTTCTTTCTAATCACATTGCATTAAATATTTTTCTCTGTATTTTCTTTACAAATTCCTGTGAGCATGAGGCCATCCCTCTTCCAGTAACATTCAGACTGGTGCTGAATTTTCAAGCTTTGGTGAAAGAGGTTAAAAAACTAACAGGCAACAGCAGCTTACCCATCACCAACTGTAGCCTTTACCAGCAGCAACTGCTGTAGAAGAATTTCAGTTGCAGTCTCCTTTTTTAATTCCCTTCAAATCTTTCTCCAATAAATCTCTTTTATTTTAATTGTTTTCCATCTCTGATCTAGGTCTACAGGTGTATTTCTCAGGAAAATGTGAAGATAATCAGATGGTTATGATTTATATAAATGGGAAGAAGTCTCCCTCTACCAAACACATGTGATTACTGTCAGTATAACTTGAAAAATAACTGAAGCTAGGAGATTTGTATTTTGATTGTTTTACAGTCATACTCAAATTCAGGCAGGTACTTCTGAAATGTTTAATGATTATAGGCTCTGTTTTTGCTCATGAATGTTTGAATTTCCATTTGTTTTTCTCCATGCATTTTTAAATGCTAGCTATTTCTCCAAGGCATACTTTGAGAACAGTGTTTGATTAAAAATGCACTTGGAACAATCAGTAGTGTGGAACAGCTTGTATGGGACAAAGATTACTTTGTGTTGTAAGGCAGGCCAAGGGTTGGGAATCTACTGCTCTGACAATCAAACTGCAGAAGTAGAGAAAAGGAGAAAGAGAAAAGAGGCCCCCAAAGTGTCTTGCAGAACACTTTCTAAAACAGACTGCAGAGAACCAAGTCTGTCTCTCTCTTGCTCTTTCTTTTTCCTCTTGAAGAACATCAGTGCACAGGTTAGGATAATGCATTTTGCTGCTTGGAAGACAGCTAACTCAAGTATTTTCCYGTGCTCATTAGAAAGCATCTCTTTTTTTTGTGTTCCTTTTAGGTGCGCCAGACTCCACACATTTTTGATCAGCATTTGGCTCCACAAAATAACATTAGCAAGTAACTTAAATCAGTTAGTTTACAACTAGCTTTCTTAGATATTAAGAAGGAAGTCAGTTATTTAAAGGATACTTTTAAAATGTTTTTCTTACATTGGCAATCTCTTTCTCCAGATCCATAACTCTTTTCATTTCTTCAGAAATTTTGCTCTCATTGAAAGGAATATTTCTTTCTTGGAGGATTAGTTTAGCTACAGAAATCATGAAATCAACATAGGCAGAACATGCCTGCAAGAAAGAATACATATAATTTAAAGACAAAACTCTTCGAAGTATTGTGTACCTTGATTTCCTTGAAGATACCATCATTTTTATGCCCTATTTTTCTTCACTCCTTTCTTAGATTTGTAGTAGTTTATTCTGAAATACTATTTTATCACAAATGGAAATTAACTTTGAAAATTCTCTCATGGAAAACTGTTCTATGAACTATTGTTCAAAGCTAAATATTGTCAACCACTACGCTGTGTTTTCATTATTTAAAATGAGACATTTGGACATACATATTTAAAYTATCACCAATGTTTTGCTAGCTGACTTTAATTGCAACTTCCAAAAATACTACTTCTAAAGAGCAGTGTTCCCAGAAACATAAAACGAAGAGAAATGCGGATGGAATTGTGTTGTATCAGCATTGTGGGAAAATTAACTCCCAGAAGCAGTGCAACTCCTCTATTGCTCCTTGGCGTATTTAGAAATCATTTTTCTGTAACTAGATTTCATATATCTAAATATCCTGTAGGTAGTATTCTATATATTAAATTTAATATATCTGAATTTACCAAGGATAGGAATAGAAATACAGAAGTGTATTCTTTTAAATGTTACACTGTAAAATATCTACAGATCTCTCACTGTATTTTACAGGTCTCTCACTGTATTTTAAAGAATTTAATATTGTTGTAATGCCTCTGATAATCCACAGTCCATCTTCAATAGAAATGCTGTTTTCAGTATGCTTTTTAAATGCAAATAATATATTAGATTTTATGCAAAACAGATTAATCTGCTAAATCAATTACAAAAAAAATGTATTATTAAAGGATGCACGTAATCAACTTTATTAAAAGAAATATTTTGGTATGTTCAGGTTCTAAGGCAATAGGACCCATCCCCTATAATGAATGATATATTTATACAACCATACTGTAACTACCTCCATTGCCACGGCTCACTTGTCAGGCTCTCCTGCCTGCCAGCAGTGCCGTGCTGTAACAGGCTGTGTGCACTGGAAACCTCTGAGCAGCTCATGAAAAGTACTGACAGCTGACTTCAAAAAGAAAGGTGGCTCACAGCATCCCACAGGACTAAACTCTCAGTGTTATTTTTAATCCAGATAGGTTATTTTACCAGAGAGAAGAGGCTATGAAATCCCCGACTGCTAGAACGAGGAGTCACAAAAGAGAGTGCCTACCAGGACTACAAATACCATTTTAAGTATCCAAATCAGTAAACAGTTTTTAAAAAATTCAATACAGACATGACTGAAAACCAGTAAGTCAACAGAGATCTTCAGATATCATTAATGAACTTTATTTTTGGCCTAATATGAAGATCATTGCAAGGTCAATTAGCAGACAAAGAATAAAGTCAGCTAATTTCAGATGGACTCTGTAAATACTTCTGGATATGTTAATGGAAGCTTAGATGTCAGAATAACTCCTGCATAAGCTCAAGCGTGATAGCTCTKACAAGAGAAGATGATTGTTAAAAACCTGTTTTTTCACAAATTCCATTTGTAGTTTTATGGTGAGAAGTCCTGACAAAGCCAGAGATTAAAGTGCAGGAGGCAGCGATCTTGTTTGCTACATAGAGCTCAAAGAGTAGAATGACACAGCAAGAAACAGAGCCAAGAAGAGGCTGCTATCAGAGTGCAACAACTGAAGGGAGGAATACTTCTCTCTTGAAGTATTCATGCTTGTAAGAATAGTATGAGTCTGCCTTCCAGTGATGAATCTTTGTTTYTAAAAATACCATGTCCTCTACTTTCCACTAGTAGAAAGTAGTATAATACTTTCTGGTAGGTCAGAAGATTAGAGCAGAAATCCTCTTTTTGTGTTGTAGAGGATGTAGTAAGAGGGGAAGAAATCATGATACAGGTTCCCTGTGAGCAGGCTCCTAGAGGCTGTTGTGATATGTAATAATAAATTATCTGAACAGTTAATTTGTGAATGATTGTTGTTGCTACCATATCATCTGTAATTAAATGTAATCAGTTTTAATTAGAGCATTAACCGTTAGCAGTTCATGTCAGCAAAATAGCTACAAAACCAAAATGTTCTGTATGCTTTCTTATCACTTCTGCATCTAGTTAGAAGGTAGAAAACTGACTAATTGAAAGCATGGTTTCAGCTACTACTAATTCTAATTCTTCCAGCTACTACTACATGACTTCAGCAAGTACATATACTTAAGCCCTCAAGGACTTAAACCGTATCTCTGACTAGCAATGAGGGCTACACCATGTCAGTGCTAAAAAATTAATGAAAATATGTATGAATAATAAACATAAATACATACAAAATTTTAGGTATCTGAAATGTTCTATATGACATCATATACTTTAGCTGCTGCGTTTTGATTTAGAAATTGATTTTAGGGGACTGTGATCTTTTCAGATCTCTTATGCAGAAAAGTCTGATCTTTTGTTTTGAATGGTTCTCTTTGTCTTTTTTCCTTTCTAAGCCTATTAGTGATAAAAATCATTTCCCAGTATGATCAGGTTGTATCTTCCTACTTATTAAGTTAACTCTAATAAATAAATAAAATTTAGTGGATCAGTTCACTCTGGCGATGCCTTCCCATTCTAGGGGAAACATAGTATGAGAGCCGCAATAAATGCGTAGTGCCTRGACTCCACTGACATAGGTTCTTGCACACTTACCGTGGGTTAGAGTTAGGTGCATTCTTGCGTACTTACTGTGTTAGAGCTTGTTTGCAATCTGTGACATACTCTTTTCTCATCTATAGATCAGTCATGTTTAAATGTTTGTCATTATCAATTTCTCTACTCCCATTTCCCCTAATTCTCCCAGTGATTTTTCCCAATGGTAGTATGAGAATCTCTTGGGGAAGGACTGATCCTTTGAGTGTCATCTTTGCATATTTCTGAGAATATGCCTGCCTTGAAAATACAGATGAAAGCTTTTAAATTATAGTTAGTGATATGTAACTCTATCTTACCTCTTTGTATGCACCAGTGCATTCATAGTAGTCACGAGAAGGCAGGCCAAGTCCAGGCTGATCGATCTATAAATTCAAGTAAGAATTAAAACATGCTTAGAGAGAAAATGGCATGGCACTGTACTATTCTTTTGTCAATTACAGGTCGCTGATGTTTCACTCTTGCAAGATTATCTTCTGCTTATTGCTGGCTGACCAAAAGGGATTTTCTGTTCCATCCTCTTGGCCTCCTTTAATTCTTTTCACTCTCGTTATACTTTTTTTCTTTTTTTAGTCTTTTCTTCTGTTAGTGAACAATGCGCACTGTGTATTACAGTGCTAAAATACTGGATGTACAGAAGACAAAACAGTCCGCAGACAAGCAAGGTAGTTACTGTATCTTTGAAATTCATACATGCAAATTAGTGAAGGATCTGTCCACCCATCTACATGAAAGATTAGCTCATCACAGCTCTTGCAGCAGCTGCATCTCAAGAGTAGCTGGTGAAGATTAACCACCTGCAATACTGTCTTCCTTGGGATTTTCCATCATCAGAGATCACCTTAGGTTTACAGGCAGAGCACTCTAGACATACTCCTTACACAAATGTCCTCAGCCACTTTCATATCTGTGCGAGCTGACTGCAGGTCCCATTAATAATTTGGCATTCGAACACATTGAAAAGCCCCTTTCTTGGGGGCTTTTGGCCATATAGTCCATGTTCTCAGTAATGGAGATTTCTTCTTGGTGCACAGAAATTAGCTTCATGTTTGTTTCCTTCCATGCACTTATAAGTAGATCATGTCTGTCTTCTGTCCAGTGTACATACGTATTGTGTCTGTATGTCTCTATATGTCTCAGTTATTCTAACCTTATTGAGAAAACAATRTATGAGTGCCAAGAATAAAGATACTTATCCTGAGAATGGATAGTACACTGTAAACCTGATAATTAACTTTGAAAACTACAGAGATTCATAAATTCATCTACTAATGGCTAACTAGTAAAATTCAGCTCAATAATTTTTCTTCTGGTTGCTATTTGTATTTGTGATTCTAGTTACTTTGCTGCACTTTTATGATCAATAAGGCTATGCCACCCAGGGAGACTTACATGAATGATGTGTGTTGTGGAATTTTTATCATCTGTGCCAACAAAAAAATTAATAAGGACCTTTTTCCCGTATCTAGAGTTTAGCTGTGCAATAGCTGTCTCAGCTGTCCATGTGGTACCTAGGCAAATGAAAGATGTACTTAGTCTCTATTTTTGGTAAACAATGAAAAATAGAGTAATTTAGAAATTTTAACTGAAAAGTAAACACAGATCAACTTACCATAGGAAGACTCCCAGTTATCTGTTGCTACAGGCCAGTCAGATACATTTGATAGTAAACTGATTAAAGGCATTCCACCTCTGCTATCAATGGTAGCTTTTGGAAAAAATAAAATGAGTTACCAGAACATTTTAAAGCATAGAAATAATGCAATACTATTATGAGTTTAGAATACTGAAGCTGAGAAATCTGTTTTCACTATCAGCATAATAGGATCATGCTCCATGTATGATTATACTTTATCATTTAATTTTTAAAATATGTTTAAGTCATTACTGCAAACAATTTATGCAAATCCTTGGGACAGTGACATTGAAGAACTGTTGTATTTTGACTCAGCAAAAAGCTTGAAATAATAGCTTTGAGAAGTACTAACTAGCACTGCTAAATGTTTTACTGTTCCTCTTTCTACTGGCAGCATGTAGCTCAAATTGTTGGAATAAATTATCTTCGATGTCTTTCCAGAAGTTTGGTATTCCAGTTGTTTTCCTCTTCCCTGATAATTTCTACAAAAGACATCAACTCAAAAGAAATTTAACTGAAAAGATTTGAATTAAAATATCTGCAGCAATCGGAGAATTGAAATAATGTAATCTCACGTAAAATATCAAAATTAAAATAAGAGATGCATTACTGTTTGACATTTAACTCTACAAAAATGGTATGTTTTAATTTTCAGGAAGGAGGGTAAGAATTTCCTTTCTATCTTCTGTGGAATTTCTGTGGAATTGCCACAGAAACTAGGAGGATATAGGTACTGCTGACTGTGGAGGATGTGAATCTTTGGATGATATTTACATAGCCTATGTGCAATAAATTCAGGAGGAACTTACTTTCATTTATACATGATCTGTATAGAGTTTTTGCCTTCTGCACTGCTGTTATATCACTATTGTTTGGTTTGTCCAGGACATCTGAAATAACACAGAGAACAGTATATGTTAATATCTGATCTATATTGGAAAGGTACTGAAGAAACCATAGAGGATATCCATTCCTAAGGACCAGGGGGTGGAGGATCACTGCTGCCTGTCCATCTCAGATTTCAGGCAAGCTTCTGCATTCAGAAGCTGAGGGGAAAGAGCTCTGGAGATGACATGCCCAAATATCTGAATTGTAAGGAATTGCTGTGAATAGCCTCATCTGGAGCCTCTGCTTGAGCACTCCACTCCCTGCTTGTTGGCCCAGGAGCAGCAGTTAAGATCCCCCCTTGCCCACAGTCCTTGCCTGAGCTGCACTGTAGTTAAGCTGGACTTGGCCTTGTACCATGCTGGGCCTGAGCTTGCCTTGCTGACTTGCTTGCGGCCCTACAGCATCACTGTGGACTTGCACGGTTAACACCGGACTACTGGCTGAACCTGGCCACCATCCCCAGACCTGCTCTGCTCTTCTGCTTTGGGTCCTGTAGGGCTGAGTCCCTTGTCTGTGAGGCCTCTTCTCTTCTCTGCCTTGCTGTCACCTTCAGCTTCTGGCTCACTGCCCCTTGTGGGGCAGGTCACTCTTGCCACTCCTTTATAATTGATTTGCTCCACAGAAACAGAAGCCTAAGGAACATCTTGACATCCATGAATTGCAAACCTGGCAAAACCAGAAGCTATACAGAATAGATAAAAGGTATTTACTCTGGAGAGAATGATTTGGAGACTGCTTCATAAATATAAACTCAGGAACTTCTTTGTGTTTTTTTCATCTTAAAAAGGGGAGTATGGAAGATTTGACCTTACTACATTCTGTAGAAAAGTCTATGATGTGTCTAGTTAGAAAATTGCTCGCCTGCCTTCTGGCATGTAGCTGATAGAATACAGGTGTACAGGACATAGGGCCACCATAGAGCAACCTCCAGCATTTCAGCTGACTTGGACACAGGCAGATCTCTTTCTTCTTCACCTAGTTTGGCTGCTGTTGTTAGTTCATGAGGGTAATGTGGATTTCAGCAGCTAAAATATGCAGGTGAGCACATGGAATTCAGATATCAAGAAGGTCCTAACAAGAGCATGTCTTCCAGGCAAACAGTTTGTGGTGGATTTATCCTGAATTGAATACCAAGAAACTGAAAGCAGCAGTATTTTAAGCTTTGCTAGATACACATCTTGTTAGGATTACATGTAAGCCAAAGAAGAAACTTTATATAGTCCACAAATGTAAACCCCACTGACCTTTTAAAACTACTTCTAGTTCGTCTCTTAAAATGTCAAAGTTACTATAACGGGAGCTGGTTTCTGGAATGATATTCCTCTTTAGCCATCCTCCACAGGCATATTGGTAGAAATCTTTACAAGGCTCTGCAGTGATGTCCATATTCTCAATAATTCGGGCTGCTGTAATACAAGACAAATCAATACATGAAAAATCTTTAAAGGAGATAAAAGAATACATTTTTTGCTCTGAGCAGGGAAGTAATAAATACACTTTAGTTTAGAATAGGCTCAAGCCTATTTTAGTATTTCAGGCTTAGCAAAGTACTACTCAGTGAACAACAAAATATTTTACTTCCAGTAACTTTTATCTTTTTCTGTTGCCTGTTTACTGAAGAATAAACTGACTCTAATGTTCCCAATCGTCATTCTGAGCATTAACTAGGTTTTTAAGTAAAATGTAAAATGTAACTATCAGAAATTCCTGGAGAGCAGACTTATTTGAGTGCCTGCACAGGTAAAGTTCTCACCACACCTTGTTGTACAAGGCTTAATGTAAGACCACAGCATGATGTCACAAACTGCAGCCATTTTATGTAAAGGAGAAAAAAATAGCAACAAACAAAATACCGCATTATTCTTTGTATATGTTTTCCAGGGATATATCTATCATCCAACATATTTCATTTAGGGGCATTGTGAAATACTCATAGGACCCATATCAGAAGGAATGAAGGGCCATCTGGCTACCCTCCCTGCTCTTGAAGAAAACAAGGAAAAAGGCAGGATGTTTGGGCTTTTAAGTGGAGAACAATTTCCACAAGAAGGATCAAGTGTAATAGGATAGTTACACTACTTGATACAACCTATAAAAGAGTAAGATCAGAGCCTCTAGTGAAGAAGGAGCAGGCCTAAGAGTACAAGCTAAGTTAGATATTTTCCACTGAGGTGAATCTCCTGCTAAAATATTGATGGTAATTTAGTTGTCATTCTTGGGAATTCGTATGGAATGGATGAGGCATCATAAGAATGAAGGAGAATTAACATGGCACCTGTCTTTCAAAAGGAGGAAAGGAAAAGCCAGGAAATTATGGACAGCTCAGATGAACTTCAGTTCCTGGAAAGGTCCTGTATCAAGTAGTCAAGCAGTTATTAACAACTCAGAAGAAAGCAAGGCAATATGAGTTCGCTGAGCTATGTCATGTTGATGTAATTATCTTCTCAGGGTACAAGACTTGCAGAGGAGCTGGAAGTCCTTACAGGAGAAGGAGCTGATGACAGAGATCAAAATCTATGAGGAGTTTAAGTCTCTCACACAGTATTCTTATACAGTCACCTAACATTGTTTTGTACAAGATTGGTATGTGATACTGGAAAATACAGTCTTACTGTTGTCTGTACTAAGGGGATAAACATAATCAGAGAACAGATACTAGTTCTATCTCAAAATGCAAGGATCTGTTCAGTCTTACTCCACATGGATCTGCTGTGGCCTAGCACCTGGATGATGCAGTAAGCGTACTCTCTGCTAAATCTGCTGGTGACAAGAAACTGGGACAGAAACTGCAGATCCTGTTGCAGGATGGGATTAAAACCTAGTATTTTCATGACTAATTGGAGATACAGTCTGAAAAAAACAGTAGAAATAAATATGAAGTATTATGAAGAAATATGAAGTAGTATGTAATATGAATATTACATGTAAATACAGAATAGAGAGGGACGACTTACGGTGCAGCAGAAGACTCAAGATTACAGTGAATTGCAAATTGAATATAAAGCAGTAGTGTTGTACCTGCAGAAAATACAAACCTCATTCTGGAAAATAAAAACAGTAATATCACTTCCAGCACAAATACTCATTTGCTCTACTAAGCATAGGTAAAAGCCACCTTTCCAAGGGTACTGCAAACTGAATACTTCATCAAAAATGTGGGGCAAATAAAAATCAGGCACTTAAGAGTAAACAGAGGTCTAGAACATTAGGAAAGATTAGGAAATTGTGAATGAACTGAGTTGTTTAATCTAAAGAAGAGAAAACAAAGGAAAACAGGAGAATAGTTTCCCAACACAAGTCTTCCACAAAGAACAGTCCAATTTGGTCCAGGTCTACATTCAGCAAGTAGCAGTGGTCTTTCACTTCAGCACACAATAACCTGATGATGTAGATTAATAATTAAAAATCTTTTTAAATATAAGGATAGTAGAGCTGTAGAAACAGGTTATCTCCAGACTGTAGAGTCTTCAGTACTGGCAGCCTCTGTAAACAGGTGAGATAAATACTGCATTGGTATAGTTAACTCTGCTTGAGTAGGAGGATGAAGTAGATGTTTTTTGTAGTCTCTTCCAACTCTGCAGTGTTTCGATTCCATAAAGATTTGGGATTATGGGGCAAGGAACAACTACAATCTGAAACTGTAGAGACAATATCTGAAAAGGGGGAAAAGGATATTAGAAATAGAGAAATAGTCACTAAAAATGAAAAACTAAAATACATTCAATCTGAAGGAGCTTTTAAAGCAGAACTGTGCAAATGACGTGTTTTACAGATTGCTAGGATTGAGATGATTGACATTYTTTTTCTATCATCTTAAGGCTAACTATGATTAGAAGTATTACAGAAGATACAAAAAAAGCAAGCTATATGATTCATTTACATTTTATCCTAGAAACCATTTAATACATAATCCGCAGTAAATAGTCTAGAACAGACATTTAGAAACTACTTTCAATTAGTGGTATAAGTGGAATGCTGGGAGCAAAAACAGACCATGTGAACTGATGCATGCTGGAGCTGGTATTCTGTGCTCTGGAAATTGCACATAGCAAAACCGAACAAAAACACCCACCCACAACACCATCCCCGCCCTATTATTCCCCATGTACAATATGTGTATTGTGCAGAGGTGAACCCAAGTCAGAATACTTGCAGCAGACAAATCTGTGAATTGCTTTCAATCTAGACACTACAATTAAGTAATATAATGTATTTTAAGTAATAATTAAATATGTTGGCTCAGCTGAATCAAATATTTCAGCAATTAATGATGATGATGTATTATTGAAGTTCTTGTCAGGAAAGTTTTCCTATGTTTTTCTGTTACAATTGCATACCATTTGCATTCTCTCACTAATACTAGAGTAGTTATTGTCTCTTCTACATTTGATTTTCTGGACCTACTCTGCATTTTCTCTTAGAACTGGTACTGCTTCTTGGTATCCCTATTGACCCTATTAAAGTGGCTAGTTAGAGACCTCATAGTCATTGACTAATGTTGACACGAGATTCTCAAGCAAAATCTTTTCTTGATGACCATTTCCCAGCTGCTGTTATTAAACCTTCTGCCCTTTTTCTTTTTTGTATTCTTAAATCATTAGTTTTTTCGAGGTTTTCTCCACTAGTGTTCTAGCACCAAGTCTCTCAGGGAAGGGAGAGATGCCAAGAGCCAAGCAATAGCTAGTTACATGTCTGAATTTCCCTGAATCCTGAGCATCCTTCCCGTTTTTCAAACATTATTTTTAGTAAATGGTGAGACTTGTGATTACAAGTGTTCATTCCTCCCACATGGGCGAGTTAAATATTTATAGTTATTTCCCCAGTACTTTCAATATTTTCCATGTCTGTTGCTCTGGCAGAAATGAGATGTGTAGGCAAGCTGTAGTATTTATGTTTACTTGCTTTTTATTTTCTGTTTTTCTTGGAATCTTCAGTTTGCTTAGGAAAGTTACATTTGAGGCCAACATCTGATGGTTTTACAATGTTCCAGTGCTTGGAAGATGGAAAAAAACATGAACTGAATACATTTTCAATTTTAGGCTGCCTAAGCAGACACGACAAGCAGCATTAAGAAATACCATGTAAATAGGTGCAATGTCTAGCACCTGATTCTTTTCTTGCTGAAGTCAATGGCAGGCTGACTTCAATGCCAACAGCCAAAAACTGTGGGATTCAGTCATGTTTTCACCAATCATGTTTTTTCCAAGTGTGGCACTTTTTCATTTTTTTTAAAAAAAGTTCTTGAGAAATCCAAGCATCCAGCTCTACCATCATGTCTGTTAGAGCAACGGGTTTACTTTTGCCTGTAAACTCAGAAAAGAGGCAATGGGCACAAACTGAAATACAAAAAATCCATTTAAACATAAGAAAAAAATTTCTACTCTGAGAGTGGTCAAACACTGACACAGGTTGTCCAGAGAGGTTGTGGAGTCTGCATCTTTGTAGATAATTAAAACTCAACTGGACACAGCCCTGAGCAACCTGCTGCAGGTGACCCTGCCTGAGCAGGGGCACTGCACTAGATTATCTCCAGAGGTGCCTTCCAGTCCCAACTATTGTGTGATTCTGTAAACTCTGGTATCTTGATCTTTATCTATCTAGTTTGTCTTACTACATTTAAGGGAAGGTAAATGTTTTCAGTGGTTCATTTTATTTGTGTCCTAGCTCCAGCTATTTGCTGTAACACAGGTAGTTTGGTAATTATTATCACTCCTCTGTTTTAAGGGTATACTTATGGGTCCCTCTGCTAGGCTAGAGCAGCACTGAAAGGGCAACATTGTCCCTTGGATTATTTTGGCATGTGTTAGTGCATCAACAACGATTCTAATAGCCAGGGCTGGCCATCACAACTGACTTGGTCAGTGCGGTACGCCAGCTCTGTCATAAAATAACAATAGCATGGAAGAATCTTATGATGCCAAGAAAAGATGGTTCTTATCCATTGTCATTTTTGCAGAAAAACAGGCAAAAATCCACATCTTCTGTACATGTGGCAAATTACTAACAATCTATGTGATCTCAAACCTTGTTTTAACCTTGGAATCAGGTTGTTTTATTTTTAGTCAGCATCTGTGCACCTTTGCTTACTACCATAATACAAAAACAATTATCATAGCATTTCTGTTTTTAAAGCCTAGACTAGGTAATATTAATTAGAATATATGCAGATCAAATGTTAATAAAAACTTCAAGTATTGTGAACATATGAGAGTTCAGTCATGGAAACTGCAGTCACACTTAGGTCTTCAGAACATATGTATTAGGTATTCTTAACAGTGTAATCTGCACATGTGGACCTCAAGTTTTTCTCTCAAGACAGCCATCCATTACCTAGCTGATAGCATGGGTATATTAAAAATCAGTGAAATGTGATTTTTGTTACCAGCCGAGCCCTGAAGCACACAGCTTGGTGCCAAGCACATGAATTGCTCCTTTGAAGTTAATAGAACCAGACAAGCTGTTCAGAATCCTGAACATGCTCTAATACCTGATGCCCAAAGAAGCTTCATGATATGTTCCTGTCTGTATACACTGAGACGTTTTTGCTCTGGAAATAATCAGTGTGAGACTGATGAATATTTTGATATTTTAATTRCAATATCAAGTGATTCATACCTGTACAAATGCAGATAGAGCATGGTATAGTTTTCATTATTTTTCCACATTGCTTTGATGAACAAGCTTCTTTTTTAGTTGTTGTTTATTGAGTTTCCTAGCTATGTAGAATGTAGAGCCTTGTCACAATTACTATTAATGATTAATTTTTTTGTAGTAATCATAATTCTGAGTTGTTGCTTTTAATAGCTTACAAATAAAGTAATACAAGCTGATAAAACAACCAGTGACCTGGGGAGGATATGGGAGGGGAGAAAAAAAAGTGCTTACCTAGGTGAAATTAGTATGAGAGATACTGAAATTCCCTATTCTCAACAGTTTGTCCTATTTAAGTTTAAGTCAGTGTATGCAATGCTGAAATGTAAAAATTACATAGTATCTTTGTATATTGCAGTACAGTACAGATTATGGTCAGAAGTAGGTTGTCCAATTTGATGACTTTGCTTTTGCATCTGTTCATATCATTTGAGGTATAGCCCCACAGCTAAAATGTAGTTAGATTAAAAATCAGACACACTGGTTCCTCTCAAAATGCTTACAGTGTGGTGTGTAAATATCAAATATTAATACCTGCTAAAATGCAAAAGCTATCTTTGTTGCATTTTTTTTTGTTCGAAACCAGAATGTGCAGTTCTTGCATATGTAGTAGCATTTACTCACAAGAATAGTTCCACTGCCTGCAGTGGATCAGGTTGCATATGTTATACAGGGACAGCAGAACATGGATTACAGAAAAGCTCTATTATGTCAATTGGCTCATTTTCCTGTAATTAGAAAACACTTCCATAGAATACATTTATAGCCGTGGGCTGCCATTTACATGTTTCGAGACAGAACTGTCACCTTTTCTCTTGAAAATGCTGTAATCAAATTAGGTATCTAATTTGATGACTTTTCAAACCACAGTATGAGCTTTCAGATGGCAGAGAAAAACCTCGGTGGTGTAACTAAGACACAGTGATTATTACCTGAAATAACTCCTAAGAGATATCTACACTATGCGGACAGCAATGTTTCAGTTATTCAGACAATGGACTGCACCAAGGCACCACTAATGAATGATTCCACTAGGAAGCATTGTAAATAGAATGGGGAAATTTAGAAGTAGATCAGGCAAAAAAGGGAAAATAAGACAGAAAGGATAAGAGAACTACAGCTGAAGGTAAAGGGAGAGATACGTAATATGGAGCTCAGCATTTCTTTAGGGCTTTTTAGTAGCTTTCTAGTAGAGTTTAGACTAGGATATAAGCAAGAATTTTTATGCAGTTATTAATAAAGTATGAAGTCAGCTTGGCAGACTGTGAAATCTGGAATTTTTCCTGGACATTAAGATCAATACTGCATCTCCTCAGACAGTAGCAAGGCACCTTTAATGGCTATCAGTGATCAAGATTTTATGACTTAGCTTTTCCAGTGACAGAGTCTCTCAGCAGCACACCATCTCCCCACTTGAATTCTGACTCAGAGGGGGAAGAGCCACCTTCTAATTCAATTAAATCATTTTCTGCAGCCAGTGGCATTCCTTGGCAAGTCTGTAATATTAAACTAGCCAGACCCTGATGACTTTGTAAGATTTCATAATACCACATTGCCAGATTTCACATTTGTAGAAATATGTTAAGAAAATTGCTTGGGTTAGCAGACCTCATGGCTCAGTTTGCCATATTTGTTTGCAGCTAGCATTACATGGTGATAATGGATAAATTTTTTTTTTAAGTATATCCATTTATAAGGTATGTATTTTCATTCTTACCTGATTTTATACAGTCTGATGTCTTGCAGACCCCATCTAAAAAGGAGACAATCATGCCCTTAATTTCTTCTGAAAGTCAATGTAGTAAATGCTACTCTAAGTTTTATTTTCGTTGACACAGTCATAATTGCATTTCACTATAGTATACAGTAAGATAAACAAAGAACCAGACCTTTCATTCAGTAAGTGAATGTTTATAGGATCGGGCTCTAAAAATACTGTGATCTTCTTCATTTTAAGGTCATTCAGTGCTAGGTGACTACCATCATGTGGAATTTTTGTAGGCATTACAGGAAAATGTTTATCACTCAATTTAGAGCTGGGCAAAATATTATTTTTATGAAAAACAAGAAACAAAAACAGTTCATGTGGACTGAAGACAGTTGCAAATTCATTTTGAATTTATGAATTCACTGCAATGAGAAGATGATTTTGGAGGAATTATATGATAATTYTGAGACATTCACGCTTCTAAACAAAATACAAGGTTCAGGAACATGAAAATGTTTCCTTTTAAAATTTTAAAAATACAACAATTTTTATTTTTAATTTCAGAACGGCATTTTCCCAWTCCATAATTGAACTACACCATAGTAAAAAGTTTTTTAAAGTAAGTACTTCAAAATAAAACAAAGAATTTAATTTCTAATGTAACGGAACGGTCTAGTTTGACCCAAAATGTAAATTACCAGCTTCTCTATATCGTATTTTGCAAAAATTACCAAAGTATTTCTGCCTGAAATGAATTACTTTCAAACATTTTGGTATGACTACTGAATCAGAAAACCTATTAGTGTGACTATACGCACTAAGAGTCTTTGCCTCAATATCCTGAAAAAGGATAGGAAAAAGGTTTTTCTTATATGGATAGGAATGTGAAGGATGCATTGTAGTTTGGTTTTCTTCAGAAGAGTGTGATATATTGTAGAGTTTGGCTCATTTTCCTGTAATTTATATATATATATATATATGTATATATATATATGAAATAGGATTACAATGGAGCAGCTACTGTCATCTGATTTTATGTACTAGGTAAGGTAAAGCATTGTATTATCAGGTGAGTAACTCTCAGCTGAACTCAGATACTTTCTATTACCTGAATGTAATGCAGCTATATATACGATGTAACATACCGTCTTTTCTCACACCTTTTAATATACTGCAACTTCAATATTATCTTTAATTCAAACAATTGGATTTTATTTGTTAAAACATTTTTGTGCAATTTCTTAAAATATTTTCATATTCAAATACATTTGTTCATTTGAAGACAGTTTAAATGTACTCACCATCATATGTTGCATACAGAACTATCATTGTGATAGCTACAATAGTTAGCAGAACCACTACAACAGCTAGCCCTATTTCCAGGGCACTCCATCGCAGTTTTTTCTTTGGTTTTGGAGTATTCATTTCAGTTATATCCATCTGGCTTTCTGACTTGCCCATAACCCAGAGTCTAAAAAGGAAAAGGGAAAATTCACTGAGGACTTCTTCAACTACACAGTAACAAAAATATTTCCTGTGTGAGAGGCTTACAAACATGAAGTGTTACTTAGTAACACTTAGAAGAATGTCAGTCATGGAATTAAAAATACACAAATACATACCACCTAAGGGTGCTTCCTTCACATGAAGAGGCCACCAAATACAAAGGGAAGGCCAACAAACGAACACCTGTTTTTAACACTCACGTAATTTAWTCTGTTACAATGGTACAGGAGTTCACAGGCAAGCAAAAGGCAAGTTTTACTGCTTGAATAAAAATTAACTTAATCTCAAAATTGCTGATCTAATGCCAAAGGTCAAAATATGCCATTGTGCTTTGCTGTCATTTTAAAAAATCATGTAAGCAATTCTTGACTATAGCTTTAAAGCTGTCACTAAAAATAAGGGAGAAAAGAACAGGCTCTGCTGAGATCCTGTCAGGTTCACAGATAATGAATCTTTACACTAATTAAAAAAAACATGTGACCAGGTCCTCTTCATTTGAGGTTAGACCAATGCAAACTAGAAGCAATCACAATACATAGATGCAGAACTGGTGGGAGTAAGAACAGACTCAGACATGCTTGCTCACAGAGTGTACATTCAATAATAGATTTTGAGATAGCATTTCTGCCATTCTATAAAGATTATTTTGGCTGCTTTTTGCAGTACTGCTGTTCTAAAATTCTTTGCCTTGTCCTTGTACACTCTCACTTGCTTAGGACCAAACCATTTCTTCTGCTAATGCAGATTCCAGTTCCTATACATATAGCAATGAGTGGAAGTTCTTGACAGTTGCAGTTCACAGCATTCACAGAGATGRAGATCCCCCTGTCCTTTTCATTCCACAGGGAAGAATATGAGTGTTCCACTGGGATGAATAATAGAAATACCTATATTGACCACACTTACAGGAAGCTCAACCAATGGTGCAGGGGTAGGTCAGGGCATTAAAGTCCTCTTGTATTCATCACATCCTTTATTTCCCACTTTCTGTAAGTAGGAATAGAAGCAGTAAGAAAGGAGCCCTTCTCAGCTGGTACGTATCATACATTCAGGTCCAAGACTGGAACTTCAGCTATTTCAAACTGGTTTTAAGTTGTGTGTTGCTAGCCTCTGTTCAGTTTTGTCTTTTCAAGTTCCTGTGGTCTTTCAGATACCTAGTCCTTGCTTTTCCTCTTCACCTTTTATTTCTATCTGATTCTCATTTCTTGGTTTCAATAAGCTCTTTCTATCTTTCATGTCTACCTTACAAGCTAGCTCCTCCACTGAAAAATACATAACTAAAGTGTGTATGTTTGCTGATGAACTCCCCTAATAGATGTCGAATAATTCAGTTTCATGGATCTCAGTAAAGAGAGATTTTGTATTTCATGAGTTTGTCTCATGCTGGCTCAGTGGATCCCTGACTCTTTCAAAGTAGTAGTATTTATCTAAATGAGAGACTATCATTATTTCAGTGTCCCTTCTCCATTTTTGTCACTGCTCTCAGGACATCAAGATGTGTTAAGCAATAGATGGTCCCAGAATCATAGGTCTTCTGTAGGTCAGGAGGCCAAGTCCTGCAAGGTCTGTCCATGCTCTATCTTTGCAAGCCTATAGGGACCATTAGACCTTTCCTGATAAGCCACTGTTTTGCTCTGAAGAGTAAGTTTTTGGTCCAGTCAGCAAGTGGTTTCTGAGAAATAAGCTTATTACATTACATTATTACATTTGAAATATCAAACAACAGATAAAAGTGAGAACTCTTTGGAGAAATTGGCCCTGCATTAACTGTGAACTAGAAAATCACAGATAATATAAAAGCAAATGAAGCATTACACCTTTCTCACTTCCAGTCATAATAAGGAGCAGAAGATCTTCACATTGACTAAATGCTGACCACTCCCCAGAATCTTCTGAAACTTGAAGCCTAATTTAAAAAGTGATGCTTGTCTTTTGACTCTGCAAGTGTCTTAAAGCACTGAAAACAGTCTATTACAGCAGCAAGAAATAGTGTACCTTTCATGTGGAGATGTGCTCCTTACAGTCAACTGAGTTTTTCTAAGCTAATCTTTCTGTTCCTGCAGGAGTGTTCCTTATATTTTAAGGCATCCCACTGACTAGTTTTTACCTCTATTTATTTGGAGAGCCTATTGTGCCTGCATTAAAGAATGCCTAGTAAAAGCTSCTTTATGTGCTAATTGCAAGCACTGCAAAAATATAAAAACAATTYAAGCAGATAAAAACTGACATATTGTGGCTTTCTTCCCTCTCTCGGAGTGCTCCTGTGATCCCTTCTACCAGCTGCTTCTAAAGCTTAGATACAACAGACAGCTATAAGTTTTTGACTTACCCTGGCCTAGGTGGCACAGCGAGTTAATTAATGCATAGCTTTTCATTTTGGAACGTGCATGTTAAAATTTTATTTGTGGCTTACCTAGTTCTGAGCCTAGTCTCTGCAGAAAAATATAGCATGTCATAAAATCACTATATAATGATATATATATGTATTATTTCACATAAATTTTATATATTTTTTTTTACTTTCACAGCGTGTATTGTATGCATGTGGATGAGCTACACCAGGACTATTTCAGCAAGAGCAAGACACAGCTGTTAGGGATGACTAACAAGTGCCACCCAGCATCACTGTGGTAAGCCGAAGTGTGGGCTACTGTCTCCTGCCGCTCCCCCCACCTTAACGAGCAGCCGGGTAGGCTGGTGAGGAGCCTGCAGCGGTGCTTGGCCGCACAGGTCTGTTCCCTGGATACGAACCAGGCGCCGTCTTCCCCGTGGTGGCCTCGAGCAGAGCCGGGGCAGCCGAGCTGGGGGCCGCGTCCGCCGCCGTTAGGTGGCGCCCTGGGTCGCGGCGGCGGGGGAATCCGCGGCGGCGCCGCGCCGCGCTCCGGCCGGGCGGGCAGGGCGCGAGCGCTGGGCTCCGGCTGCGGAGCCGCAGCGTTGGCGGTTCAGCGCCGCCGCTCCAGCGCGGCGAGGATGGCGAGGTGGCCCGGGCAGCAGGGCTGCTGCTCAAAGGAGGCGCGACCCGCGGCCGGTGTAGCACGCCGCCGCCCAGACCCAACTTCCCGGTGCCCAGAACACGCGCCTCAGGGAGCCTCGCAACTTACGGACGGAACTAATTCGGGACTGGCTGGAAGCCCCAGCGTGACGGCTGGGGCAGGAAAGCAGCTGCCGGCCCCGTCCCGCGCCACCGCCGCGCCCGTCCCGCTCCCGCCGCGCTCGCGGCCCCGCACTCACCGACTGGCGCTCGGAGCGGTCCGGCCCTGGGGCCGCCACGCACATCCCCCAGCTGCGCCGGGCGGAGGCGGCGCGGGGCGCCCCGAGCCGGCGGGGCAGCGCCGCGGAGCCCCGGGGAAGGCGGCGCGCAGACTAGGCTTGCGGGGTGCCGGGCGGCCGCCGGCGGGGCTCAGCGCCCTGCCCGCCCGCCGGCAACGGCAACGGCAGGGGCGCGGGGCGCCGGCATCGCCGGGACATCAAAGCCCGGGCGCTCCCTGCTCCCCGCGCCGGCTGCGGTGGGAGCTGGCTGCTGCTCGCCGCCGCCGCAGAGCGAAGCTGCTTGCAGTCAAAGGAGCCCTTGTCTCCGGGCTGCCGGACGAGCAGTTCTCCGGGTGACCTGAAGGCTTCTTCCTCTTTGCGATCACAGAAATGTGATGGGGCAGGAAACAAACAAACAACCCCCCCCCCGCCCCGCGCTCGACAGCAGTAAACCACGCTCTTCACCTCGCAGAGCTTCCCCCGAGCGCTTAGGTAGAAGAGAGAGAAGGGGCTGCAGCCCGGGCACGGGCAGTGCGGGTGGGCATTATGTCCGATGGAGCTGCCCCGTTCTCCACGTGGGACTGCAGGCTTGGGAGGCCACCTCTGTCCTACGCTCTCGCCAGAGGAGGGTGAAAGGCACCGAGGCAGTATGCAAAGCAACAGCTGGGTTGGAGTGCAAAAGCAGGCTGCACCTTCCTTCCTCCTCAGGCTTTTCCTTTCTCTCCACTCAGTTCAAGAAAGGGACAGAGAGAGGATGCATAAGGTCTATTTTTTGGAATGCTTGGTGTCTATTCCCCTGTAAACTCACTGCCTTTGTCAAATTAATGCAGTCATACTCTCTGCAAGAACATATGCCCTCATTCTCTTAATGATTTGTTCTCAAGAGAGAGAGAGATGTGACTTTCTGCATGGAGAGGCAGCCCTAACTCTGCTTTAACATTTAACAGCAAATCAGGTATCAAGAGACCTCTCTTCCTCAAGTTTCACTTTTACCAACAAACTGGCAAACATGGGAAAAGGCAAGACAAATTGCTGTCAGACCTCTGTCCCAAACCAGATATCGTATGCTTCTGCTGCCTTCCTCAGGGCACCTATATTATCTCTCAGACAGAAATACCACCTGAAGTTTTTGCAATCTTTTATTACCAGCTATAAATTAAAATATCTGCTGCTTGAGAGGTGTACCCTTTCTCCTCCCTAAGATGGAAACTGGGAACTCATTTTCTAGAGTTTGCACAGCAAATGATCCACAGAGCAGATGCAATTAAGAGGGGAAAGTGATAAAGGCATCAACTGAGAAGATATTAAAATTAAGCATATTTGCAAAATGACCACCTGAAAAAGGAACAAGAATGAAGATGTGTTTTATTCACTGAACTGAAAAGGCAGTAAAAGTAGTAAACATAAGAAAAACATTCTGAAAAAGACTACGGAACAAAAATACTGCCTTTTTTTTTTTTTTTTTTTTTTGCAGTTAAGGGTGGAAAAAATGCTGTTCCTGTCATTTCCAGAATCAGTGTTCAAATTAATATTACCACCTCAGTAGCCCTGCATTAATTCTTGTAAACTTCCATTTCGGTTAGCAGGACAAGCCATCTGCTCCTGCAGCCCTGACAGTTAGCTGGTGCCTTAAAGTCATCCCTGACACAATAATACAAAGTCTCACCACTCACCATAAAAATAGATGAATCATTAAAAATACATACGCAATTTTGTAACTAGATGCCCATTATGTGCCCTTAAATACAGCAAAGCTTGGAAAGTAAAGGATGGGGTGAATTAGTCTGAAATAAAATGGCAGAAGAGGATTTGCTTCAAAATTTTTAGATAAATCAAAAATGTGCAACTGCCACTTCCAAGAGAGAGAAAGAGGGGAAACTCAATTGGAAATCTGTAAATAGTTCAAAGAGGGCTAGTATGCCTCACACACACACTATGAGAATTTCCACTCTTGCAGAACCTTGTGCTTGGAAAAGAAGAATTAGACATTTGTATATACACAGGCTTAAGGATGTGTGATCTGTGAGTCAAATACTGTAATTCCTGTTCAGACCTTATTTAGAGAAAACTCTCATCAAGTGAACTGTAATATTCTGTCTCAGAAATGAGCAAAAACCTATTATCTATGCTCTTGTGAACAATCAGAGAAGCAAAGTTTGTAGCAGGAGACAGTACCTTGCACTAGGCTTATGATATAGCTGGAAAATCCTTAGATCAACATGGTTGTAACACTATTGCTACAAGATGGCTCTTCATCTATTAACAGCTATTTACTGCTCTGTAATGTATGCTGCTTACTCACTGAAGTGTCCTTCAGCTGACGAGATGGTTTTCAGTAGGCTGTATATGCATTAAGTTCTTTCTTTCACTGATCAGCATATGAGAAATTTACACCAATATAAATTCTTAGTCAAGAAGAGATCACAAATACATCTGACCATTTTTATGCCCTATAATTTTAGAGATAGAGACTTACAGCTTCACTGTTAGTGAAAATATTCTGTACATTGATTTAAGTGAGAAAAAAAAACCCAAACTCACAACAGAAGATTCTCTCCTGAACTGACAATGTAATTAAACGTTCCCATTTAGAGATAATAAATAATCTGTCCTCATAAACCCTTCCAAGTTATCTTAATACTTCTTTGAGAAGTCTTACTGCTTTCAGTGAAAAAGAGAGCAGGAGTAAGAGTTTGTAGGACCAGCCATTATGGATAAATGGAATCTGGTGCTGCTATGTGACAATTCTCAATATTTCCCTATACAGTTCTCTATGCTTCTCATGCACAACCTAAAATGTAACATGCTAAAATGTTACAACATGCTAAAATAGTAAATTTATAGAACCAAATAAAACAGCAGTTTACAGAGTCAGATGAGAAAAGAAGAGTTAATGGGAGAGTATACTGTAATTAAATTAGTATTTGACCTTGAAAAATAAAGGTTTCTGCTCAATACTAACTTAAGAAGATGTGACAGTACCTTAATAGCAGTAATATTCTTTCTTTAAGATCTGTAGCTTGTGAAGTATGCGTCCTGAAAAACTGTGCTCCCAGGTAGTTCAGAAAAATGTACAAAAATGGATGCACTGTGCAGCATTCTGAAAAACAAAGTGTGACACAATAGCCTAACTTCACTTCGCAGGCTGTTAAGTGAAGAAAAGCCAATAAGCCATTGAATATTGTTTTCTCCAGTTGGTCCAAACTGACAATAGTAAGGCTTTTTATTATCAATAATGGATGACGTTTAGGAAGTTAGGAATCATCTACATTACTATGAAACATTGTTGACAGTAATTGTTTCATTTCGTTTGGGGAAAGCTCACTTTCCCAAAGTAATGAAGTCAGTGCTTAATGTTGCCTGTATGATTCTGACTGTCCTTTTTAATCCTGTAATATTCTTCTGTCACCTGCTATGTCAAAAGTAGAAAAGAAATTGCCTGGAAATTTTTTCTGCCTAACTTCCTTGGTCTGGTGCATGTTCAGTGCTGTTGTACTGAGAATTTAGATGCTAAAGTTTAAACGCACTGAGTGTAGGCTCAGTTCTTTTCAGTTTACTCTTTTCTTTTCAGTTTACCATGAATCCAAGTGTGGGTGATTTCTCACTGCAGAAAGAACAACCTAGGTGGCAAAATATTTGCTACACTGCCTAAATTTTTCACATCTAATCATATAATATTACAAAACTTTATCATTGTTATTTGACAAGCTTCATACTGTAACTGATTTGCAGGAGTTTGCAAGCTTGGAAAAATATTTGGTTCAAATGAAGCATTTTTTCCTATTTTTAAGTTTGCCTAAAACCCACATTAAATACTTTAGTTAATATGGGCTAACAGATTTTTTGGGGTCCTGAACTTCTCTGTAGCCATAGCTGCAATGATGGTTTTAAGGGTTACCAAAAAAAAAATTTTTTTWAGGAAATAATGAAAATTAAAACCATGTAAAACTTTATGTGACATATTTGGAAAATATAATAGTTGATAACAATGTAAGCATAGCAGCAAGGCAGAAGAGACAAAATTCTGATGAATTAATTGCAAAATTTCCTGCACAGTTCRAATGTGACTACCCACAGTTTAGTCACACTTGGCTTAGTCACACAAAAGGCACAGTTTTCCTTTAAAACTGCAGGGTTGCAAAAAGAGTAAGGTCAAGCAGGGAGAGACAGGCCTTCATTCCAGGAACTACCAGACCAGAAACAACTACAGATGTACAAAATGTAAGGAGTCACTCTGTACCACACAGTGCTTCCCTCTGCTTATCTGCACGTCGGCTCCAATGCGCCATCGCCCCAGCAGGTGAAGCTCTCCACACATTAACAACCCAGCGGCACCCACACAGACCACCACCACCACTGCTTCTCCACAGCACGGAACCTTCTGGGGAACGTTCTGGAAGGGGCGGGGGGGG
>NW_028186072.1:1407844-1469683 GCF_003343005.1 Rhea americana | reverse complement strand
GGGGGGAGCAGGCGGCAGGTGCCAGGGCACGCTGGGGAACGTTCTGGAAGGGGCGGGGGGGGGAGCAGGTGGCAGGTGCCAGGGCACGCTGGGGAATGTTCTGGAGGGCATAGGGCAGGAGGACGCTGCTGGGGAAGCAGGGTTTGCGCAGCTTGGGAGGCCGCAGGATGCCCCACAGCAATCAAGGTAGTAGTTCTGCAGGTTCTGGACTTTCCCCTGTTGAAGGAGTTCTCTCGTTCGGGGTTTTATGTGGTGCTGTGGTGGCAGAGTGAGGCGTGCCCCTCATCCCGCAGGGGAGAGGGCCAGCCCAGCTCATGGCTGGGACCAGTGCGGGTTCAGTTACAATCCTGCTACATCTCTGGATGCTGTACAGTGTGAGCTAATTCTTGTGCAAGCTTAAATAGTGCTGAAGTAAATGTTTTAGAAGCTGGTCATTGTCAATAATTATCAGCATTATTGTACTTTTTGCCATTCATACTTCTTTTGAGAACGTATTTCATTTTAAATATACATATTTCTTTTTCTGAGAAGTTATCTGCTTATATCATCTGGAATGCTTTAACTTTGCTAGTGTTTTGTTATCCTTTATATCACCTGAGGTATTCTTAGGCCTTGGGGCTAGTAATTTCCTATTTGCCTTTGCTGCAGAGCTTGTTGCCAGAGAGCCTTGTGGGTAGGGAAATGGTGTGATATGCCAAGAAATGGGCTTTGCATGGTGGAGGTCAGATSGTAATGTAGGGTGTGGTTTTAGGTTGTTTTTCTGCAGGAAATGCCAGAGTGTCAATAACCGTTGCTAACCAAAGAGTGAACCATGAACAGAGAAATATGTGGAGACCACAAATGTAAAGAACATTYTGAATTAGAAACCTAAGGAGTATGTGTTTGGTCTGTCTTATTCCAGACKAAATGATAGCAGCTAGCTTCTACTAAATAATGAGATTAAAGCTAACAGTCTATTATATTGTGCTACTGTTCTAAGCTGAATTGTAACATCTCGTGTGTCTGCTCAACGTAATTAAAGTTAAGTCCAAGAAATAAAGGAGCACTGCTTTTTTGATCTCTTTAATAATCTACAGATGGTTCAGCCATCTAGGAATGTAGTTACTTGACCAGCCATACTCCATGCTGCAGAGGACTTAAGCCTGGAAGCTACAGAGTGAGCTTATGAATGCTCTTTCCTTGTTGACAGAAGGGACATGAATGCAAGCAAAGTTATGCAAATTACTGTACCAAAATATAAAACAACTATTTTGGATGCCTTCAAGGTTCCTACAGAGTGTGTTGCATAGTTCTCAGAGGCATGAGTGTTGGTATAAAATCTGATGCCAGGAATAAAACTGGCTGCATGTCCATGAGAGGTGCTTGTTCCACCTGTCTTGTATCCTAGCTCACATGACAAACTCATAAGCAGAAAATACATGTGAAACATTTGGTAGCACAGTAATTAGTCCTTGGGAGTTTTGCTTCTCACCATTAATAGGTAGGAAATTAAAGATAGAAGTTCTGTATTTCTTTCAGAGGTCATGATGGCATCACACAATTCTATTTCTAAATTGATATCTGAATGCTTAAAAATATTTTACAAATATAGTAACTTCATTCAAGGTGATTTTGGATTGTAAAATTTCTTAATAGTTTACTGTTGGTTTTTCTGAAGGTATGTTTCACACTCAAATTGAATTTTTTCCCAATATATAAGTTTTAAACTCCATCAGCCTCTTGCACCGTGTTAAGAGACTCCATATCTGCAAATCCAGTTATTCAGCAAAGCAGGGAGCCTTTTTGTAAGATTCACCGGGCTAGTGGCTATCCTGTTCAGGTGACGCTTTGTACCTGCTAGACATGAAGATGGTTTGTCAGTGGAGCACTGAAGATCTTAGTCTCACTGATCAATGTGAGAGGGAGCAAGTGGATGTCTGTTGGAGTTTTCTAGTGAAAGGGACTTGCAGGGTGTCAGAGAAAGGTAAAATCGGGTAGAGTGAAGAAGCAGCTTGCATAGATTGTGTGGAAGGATTTCATTGCTGCTGCCTCGGGTTTGGCACTGAGGCCTTCCGTGGTTGGATTGTATAATATGCAATATTACGTACTGTACATTTCAATAAGGAGAGTAATTTCTTTCATTAACATTGTGGGCAAAGCTGCTAGGTATTCGCATAGATGTGATTAATATTTTTCATTCTACAGTATATTACAATGTTCTCAGCAGCTTCAGTTTTTCTTCTGTGTTCGAAGGCCTTTTTTTTCCTCCTCTCTTACAAAAATGTTAAGTTTGTGGCTATATGCTAATAGACTGGGAACAAAGGTGTTAACTTTTCTTTTTAACTGAATAGAAAGGTTAYGGTTTATCAACTTTGGAAAGAAATATTAAGTCTTTCAAGGAAATGCGGTATTCTCTTTTTTGTATTAGCTGGCTTTTACAGACTAAAATGCTGATGCTAGCTTAGTGATGCAAGCAGTGTTTCTTTTTTATCTGTGGTGCCTGGCTTATTAGAGTTCCATTTACTTCTTGTTTAGTTATGTAATGCTTGACTGATTTTTTTTTAATATTATTCATCTGTTTCATGCCGAGACCACTGTTATGTCAACATTAGGATTCTTTACTGCATTAAAAAATATGAGATGATCAGTCAGAATTGTATTTGAGCTGTCTTGAAAGACTATATGCTTAAAAAGTCAAGAGATGACATTTAAAAAATACTAGATTTCCCGTTGCTTAAAATTTGAGTAAGTGCGAATAGAAATATATGTGTATTTTCTATCACTGTTCATGTTTTTATTACTATTTTCTGCAATCTTCTTTAGTATTTTCATTGTCTATAAAATGCATTACAAATTTCCATGGCTCCTATTTCTTCTGGATTGTTTAAATCCACTCACTGAATGCCTGAGAAACTCAATTCAAAGAACAAGTCCAGCAAGTAGGGTTTGGCTCARAATAAATTCTGACCCAACAACAATCCTTAGGCTAAATTCTTCTCCTTATTACACCAGAATGTATTTCAAAAAATAGTACAAATACTTCTTATTTAACTAAAAGCCTAATTTGGCTACTTTAGATTCACAACATGCAGCATTGTTCAACTCAAAAAAAAAATCAAAATTCTTACTACATTCTCTTATTTTGCAAAGTACACAGCACAGTTTACCAAAATAGCTTCTGGTAAGGATAGTAATTGGTGGAATATGCAGCAGGAACAATCTGGTAGTGATCTCAATGAAAACAAAAAGTATCCACAGTATGGAGTGGCCTAGCAGCAGTAAATCAAAAACCTGCTCCTAGTCCAGGTGTTATTTTAAGGGTGAGTAGTCCTGAGTTTTGCAGGAAATATTCTTGTATTGTACTTTGATTATTGGTGTTTCAAAGAAAGGAAGCAATACAACAGAAATTGTAAAGAGAGGAAAAATGAGTGAATTCTGAAGTTTTCTTTTTAATATGAGCTGCAAAGACAGATGGACAAAGCCAGTTAAAATGTTCGTGAAGTTATTCTTGACTTTGTTAGCCCATGAAGATAACAGATTTGAAGTCTTACTCTTTATTTCATTTCATCATCCATTCTCTCAGCAACAGAATAACATTTTCTTGCTTTCGTAATCAGGTATCAGGATATTTAGTCTTTTTGTTGTTTTCTGGAAGATTGCTTGAATGGTTGGAGAGATTTCAGTGGTGTGTCTTAAATTACCAGCAGAACTAGGGATGTTGAAACCTCTATAGAAGACTCTTTTCTCCCAAAAGAGTAACAATATTTGGAGTTAAGCAAATACAGACCAAAACTAGTGCTTGCTTAATAACATTCATTTTTCTCTCCAGTTGCTGGAGATACTATTTTTTTTTTTGTTATAATTGACTAAATGGCTGTTAATCCATAAGATTTTTTCTAGAAATAATAAAAGAAAAAGCCTTTTTTATTTAATGGAAAAAAATTACAGCAGRAAAAATTAAAAGCAGAAGCCTGTTCTTATTCGGTTGCAAGCAGCCTTTGCACAGTGTTTAAGAGGCATCTTAAAACATAAATTTTAAGAAGTCAAATTCAGAACAGATTAACAAATAAAAAGAGTGTTTTATACTAATTGATCTACTTTTTCATAGATTTCAAACCATGACATTTTTATTGCAAACAAACAGCTATGAAGGCTTCTAGTAGGGATAGTAATTGGTGCAATACAACAGGAACAATCTAATAGTGATAGCAATGAAAACAAAAAATACGCTCAATATGGGATGGGTATTCCCCCCCCCTTTTTTTTCTTGATCACTGCATACCCATTATTTTTATTTTATGTAGTAAAACTTCAACCACCATCCATAAATACGTGCCATTGCCTTTGAACTCAGTCATATTTACAGGGTGGAAGGGTAGRTTAAAGGACATGTTTTGATGAACTTGCATAGAAAAAAGGAAGGTCTCAGAGATGATCCATCACATGAAAAAGGGCACTCGGAGACTTAGTTATCAGAGAAGGAAGAAAGAATGAAATGGAGAAAAAGATGACAAAAGTAAAGCAGATGTGTAGTGTCATCTGATCTGTCAAATGCTTTGCCAAATTGCCTCAGACCTGGAGCAGCCTCCAGATAGCACAAGCAATTTGCTTTTGGAATAGTCTGCCTTCTTTACTTTCCTATTTTTCCCTGGACAATGAGACAAGCTTCACACCTGGTGCAAGGAAAGTGGCATGTATTTCGTGGAAGTTATGGAAGCACAGCTGGCCATCCAAGGTCCTCCCTCCAAGCCCTAATACCACTTTACAAAGGTATGTACCTGCTGATACCTCTCTGTGTCCTGCTGTGGTAATTGTGGTCATAGAATAACTTGCCAAGCTTTGGCTTGGCCCTGTATGCTACTTGAGAAAGACAAACTATTTTTTTCATGATAACCAGGAGCAGATTCTGAGTGTGGTCTGAAGTTGCAGGGTAATAATTGGACTTGCATATAGCCTCAGAAATTTTAGGTAATACTGTGTATATTCTTACGTGAGGCCTTCTAATTTATACACTTGAGTATAGCAGCCTGAAAAGGTGATGACTGCTATACCATACACTGTAGATACTCTCTTAGAGTTGATTATGCAATATAGTCTATTAAGCTCAGATGAGCTGTCATGTGAATTGCCTCTTTAAGGTCAAACATGCTTCTAGTGTGATAGTTACTTGTATGTGTTTGGAGGACAAATATTTTAGTAGATTCCACAGCTGTTGCTGAATTCAGAGTGCCACAGTACCTTTGAAAATACTCAGACCTCATTACTTTTTGTAGAGGCTTGTAATAAATTGTTATCAGTACTTAACCAAAGATATGGTGAATATCTCCTCCTAGGTCTGCTAGTGTGAAAATTAAAATTACAGCAGAGAGAGAAGCATGAGAAAGAAGAATGTAAGTTATTCCATTTGATAAAAGTATTGKTTTTTTTTGTATTTGTATGCTTGTCTTGTTTATATTACCTCATATGCACAAATCAAAGCATCCAAGTCAGTCCAACTACACTTTAAATTATTGTTCATAATATCAAACTAGGA
Source organism: Rhea americana (assembly GCF_003343005.1). Lineage (NCBI taxonomy): Eukaryota > Metazoa > Chordata > Aves > Rheiformes > Rheidae > Rhea > Rhea americana. The sequence continues at coordinate 1,464,171 of NW_028186072.1, read as the reverse complement.
ATGTCTGTCTTAAGTAAATAGTAGGGCGTGGTAGTGCTCTGTGGGAGTTGTAAGATAGCATTCTCCTACTAAAGTATTGCACGTCAATATTGGATGTTGGTCCCATTAGATTGCCCTGATAAATGAAGAGACATTTGTCAGGAGAGACAAAGTCTTCGAAGGACAGATTGTAAAGTATGTGTTTTCTCAGTAGGTTGGAAGAATGTCAGACTGGTACAGCCACTAATCAGTCTATGCCATGCCTAAGGATATGATCCTTTTTGTTGTTATATTCTCTTAAAACAATGAGTCATTGACAGACTGCAAACATAATAAACATGCTAAACACTAAGGGCCATGTTTGCTAGGAGTGTTGAATACAGTTCCAGTAAAGAGGATTGTTAAGGCTGGAAGATATTCAACATGAGAGGAAAGAAATTGACCTAAATTTAGGATGACAAATTAAAAATTCTCATAAGTAATGTCCAGGTCACCAAAAAACAGTCTCTTACAACTTAACAGTAAAACATACCACCTTGCCTGGCATAGTGACTAATGCAGTCGTAGTTTTCCTTTTCTGTCCTTTCTTGCTGCTTGCACCCTAGATTGAAGTGTCATTTCCTCATCCAAATGGCATAAGCAAATAGTCTGCAAGAAAAATAAGTTCTGTGTCACAGGTTAGCTGCATCAATGTCCCTGGACAATAAGCTAATTTGAACAAAATCCGTGACTTAAATGTCTCTTTTTGGTCTTTTTTTAATCTAGAATGGCAATGTACAAGAATTGCATAACACAAGTATATATAGAAAATGAAGGGAGAAAAACTGATTCTCTGGACTGTCAGGCCACAGTAAGAGTTGTCATGTTCCAGACCATCCATCTTAGATCCTGTCAAGCAGTAGATTTAGGAGAGAAAATAAATAGCGTTTTCATAACAGATGACAAACACTATTTACACACAAACACTCACTGCTGAGTGCCTTGAAATACAAAAGAGTAAAACTTCTGTGTGCATGAGTCTGAAAATGGACAAATCTATATTGATTGTCTGAGTGAGAACATGTTCTGCCTTCACTGGAGTCTCTGGCAAAGCTTCTAGTAACTTTAACCATAGGAGATCACAACCAAAGACACCTTGCTGCTTTGAAAACATCTGGTCATATAATTAGGTGCTTCTCTGTGGTATTTCTGCTGGACAGTGGGAGTCCTGGTAGACGACAAGTTGACCATAAGCCAGCAAYGTGTCCTTGTGGCAAAGAAAGCCAATGGTATCCTGGACTGTGTCAGAAAGAACATTGCCAGCAGATAGAGGAATGTGATCCCCTCTGCTCAGTCCTGGTGAGGCYGCATCTGGAGTACTGTGTCCAGTTCTGGGCTCCCTGGTACAAGAGAGGCATGGCACTACTGGAGTGAGTCCAGTGTAGGGCTACTAAAATGATAAAGGGATTGGAGCATCTCTCATACGAGGGAAGGCTGAGAGACCTGGAACTGTTCAGCCTGGAGAAGAGAAGGCTCCGGCAAGATCTGATGATCAGTGTGTGTAAATATTTAAAGGGAGGATGTAAAGAGGATGGGGCTTTTCAGTGATGGCTAGTGACAAGACAAGAGGTAACAAGCACAAACTGAAACACAGGCAACTCCATCTGAACATAAGGAAAATCTTCTTTACTTTGAGGGTGACTGAGCACTGGGACAGGTTGCCCAGAGAGGTTGTGGAATCTCCTTCCCTGGAAATGCTAAAAGCCATCTGGACAGGGTCCTGGGCACCATGGTTTAGTTGCCCCTAGTTTAGCGGGGGCATTGGACTAGGTGATCTCCAGAGGCCCCTTCCAACCTCAACCGTTCTGTAATTCTGTGATCTAGTTGCATAAAGCACATTTGAAGGTCTATGAGCATGGATAAAATGAAGCATGTACAATAAAAGCAACTAGCAAGCTCACCATTCAGCCTAAAAATCCTCATCAGTCTTACAACCCTGTGGAATTCTACAGTGAGATCTATTCACTTCCAGTGATTGGATCTAGCTGGTGAAACATCCTATCTTTGGGAAACACGAAAACAGAAACAAAGAAATGATCCTCTACCACTTTTCTGTAGAGAAGGGGCTTGGCAYTGGCCTTTTAGTATCTTTTCTTGGTTTACTTTTATGTGGCTAAAATATACAATGTAAATGTAATGCTTACACAGTATAAGCAGTGTTTTCTCTTCCCCTTACCTGAAGGTGTTCTTCCTGCTTCTGCTTTCTCATGTTCTTAGTTTACCTACTCTTTGACCCGGTTTTCACCTCATGTTCCTATTTGCTTTGTTCTTTTTTATTCTGTGTTTCACTGAAGCAAGCAGTRTAAGGCAGATCAAATCATTTCAGAGTTAAATCAGACCCTTGAACTTGAAATGTTTAATGGATTTGTAATTAGGCCATCTATCCTTGTCACAATGGGCAGTCTGGGAATTTGTCAGGATTTACAAAGGGATTTAGTAGCCTACTAAGAGTTTTCAAACATATTAAATTCCCTAAAAAGTTTTAAAGACACCACCTATTTAGGCAAGGGAAGATTTCAACTAGGGTGTCTCTAAATACAGAGAAAAACTGAGAAATAAGAATTAGAAAAATTTGTATTTCCTGGAAAACACAAGTTTCAAAGATTTTATAATTTAAAGTATGGAAATACATTTTGAAAATCATCTTGGTGAAACTTGAATGATCTGAGCTGTATGATGCATATTTTCTCTTAGAGTTAGAATTTGCGTGTATAATAAATGAATATTAAAATTCACATGAACCAGGCACTATATATATGTATTATACTATAGGTGTATATATAACTATACTTTCTGATCCTAGAATACATAATTGCATTTAAGAAAACATCACAGAATCTTTACATTTCTCCGTCCTACCTGTTTGAAATTTTGGAAGATTCCACGGCCTTCCATATACATGTTCATATGTCTTAGAGAGATCAGAGAGCGTCTGTTAAATGTCAGACTATGTTACCATGTTTTACCATGGAAGTCCTGGTTTATTCTTGGTCATAACTGCAACGACAAACTTCTGCTATTATTTACGTAGTGGAGATTTTGTGCAGACCTCCTATAGCCTAAAAATAAAACAATTCCTCTTTTCAAGTCTTCTGATGAAATTTTTATCTTGGACAGGGTGAGGAATGAGGGGAAAGAAAAGACAATAACAAATTGCTAGTAGTGAACATTGCTATTTTTTTCAAGARTAAAGATTCGCAAAACATGACTAGAGTCATTCTTCTCTTCTTTCAATGATTCTCTTATAAAAAGACGATAGTTGTGAGAGTCAGCAAAGAGAGTATAGAACCTGATTTGAATTTTAGCTGTTCAAATCTGGTTTTGGGTAAGCAGTGTGTTCAGATAAGCAGTGTATTATTTGACTTGTCAAATTTGGATCTAGAGTCAAATGCAAATTTTATTTAATTGTAAAATATATCAGCATTTTAGTCTAGTTTGGGTCCATACCCCTATCCCTTCTGTTTATCCATCTGAATGCATTCTTTGATGTTAAGTCTCTGTTCATTCCTATTGAATGCTCAGGTCTTGAAGCTGCAGTGAATTTGAGTAAATCTTGTTTAAATGTAAGAATATAAATTCAGCTGTTTGGTTAATTATTCAGCATCTTTCTTACCTCCTGATTACTTGACAGGTGGTATTCTCAGTACTAAAAGATGGGTGCTTCTAAAAATGCTGACTTTTTGGACTGGGGGTAAACAGAAAAATACTACAGCCTGTCTTCTGCCTAATAGCTTGTTCTTTATCTAAATAAAGAAGTACAAAGAAGTTTTATGTTCTTATTTACACAACTTCAGAGTAGCTCTGTTACCTGCAGTTAAAGCAAGCTCATCCAACTTAACAGTATGGAGTTTGGCCTTCTTTAAATAATAGCAGCAGCAGCAGTTAATAGTTCATTGTGTCACACTGTGAATTCTTAAAATATACTCAGAACTATCAATCYGAAGAGTTTCTGGAAAACAAAACTGCAGTTGAAACATCAAGCACAAACTGTCCCTTCCTCTTTCTTCACTGAATTAGCTTTTGAAATGCCAAGAGCTGCTGCAGAGATAACAAGGACTGAAGAATTTACAGCAGGTGGTACCAACTGTGCAAGTATAGCTCCCAGCCAAAATAATCTGACACCCAGCTGTGGAGGAGCCTAGGGAATCAGAGAGTGACTCAGGCGGAAGTGAGAATAGAGGATCTGGCTGAAGCACCAAGCCCATTCCAGAAGTGTGTTATTATTCTTTCTCACTCAGTGAGAAAACCCCAGGGAATGCCATGTTAAAATTAAACAAAAATTCCTGGTTTGTGGACCAGTAAAATGTATTCCTTTTCTATATGAAGAGGAAGAGCAAATAGCAAAGTGCTGTATCAGATAGTGAAGGATGCCAGGTGTAGCATAAAAAAAGAGAGCACTAGTGACTTATAAAGGAATCATGTCTTTCAATATTGTGCCATGAGAAGGACATAGTAATTCTATCAAGTTTTATAAATGCGTTACTAAAGTCCAGAGGAAGTCATGGGTTTAGTTCTGCCTCAGCCACCRCTTCATAACCTGAGTTTGGTAACTGGAGTAACTGTAGGCTGGTAGATGCACAACAAGAACTAGTTGTACAGATGCTTCAGCATTATTTCTGGGGCAGCCACAGACTTACAGTACAGCCATGGGGAAATAATTTGCTGTTTTGTTTCTCGTTTTTCATTTGTGATGAWGATGGTACCTACTGTGTCTGCCTCTGCAAAGCGTTTTAGGTCCTGTGGATGGACAAAGCTAAAACTCATTTAGAAGAAATTAAGGATAATAATGGTACTTACCTATTGGGGTTACATGAAAATTCTTACCTCCTTCTCACCATATGTGAAAATCTAGAAAATGCAAATGTTCAAATGTCTTTATGTGAAAATTGTCCGTATTTTCTGAGGACTGAAAATCTTAGTTTTGAGAAAGTTCCTATGGCATATAATATTGCATTAATGTAATTTCCATATATTTTCATAGGCCTTTAATTTTTTCTTGTTTTAAATACYGTTACTATGATTTGACCTTGACTGCAGCAAGACTTCTACTGAAAAATACTGAGAAATGCTCAGAACTGACACAAAATTTTGCCTTTTAAAAATTTTTAAAGAATTCGTACTAATAAAGTAAGGTTAAAAGTTGGTGGATTTGAAAATCCATTGCTCACACTGTAATAGTAAAATTTAATTTGAATTTGATAACGTATCTTTGGTACCAGTATCATAGCAGTTGATAGTGTTCATTTCCAGTGATAGAAATAAAGAATAACTGGAAGTAATTTGATTCCCAAGAGGGTGTTTTATCATCTGTCCAAAGGAGGCATCTGCTATTCTCAAAAGCTAATTGACTAATTGTTCTTTAAAATTTTCAGAGATAGAGACTTCATAATCTATCTGGGATATCTAGTGTTCAGTGGTCCTTTCTGTTACAAAGGCTTTCTTGTATGCCTATCCTAAATTTCATTTGTGGCAATTTAGACCTGTTACTTTTTGTTTTATTCATACGGGACTCGGAGAACAGCTCTTATTTTTCATCTCTGTGGCTAATTTTTAAGTATACGAAGTTCATGTCAGACCTTCGTCCAGGGTTATCTGAACTACCATGTTTAYGTCAGTCTTTATTCATAGGACATATTTTCTACATCTTTGTTAGAAAGTTTCTTATTGCAGTGCATTTTATGATTGTTTTCTTTAAGGTTAAATTATAGTTCTAGGGTGATGTGACAGCTGTCAGTAATAAATACTGGTTTGGGGAACCAACACCAACTCAGTTTTTGTAAAAGTGATACAGGAAAAGACCTGACTGACCTGCATGTTGTGAAGAACTGGTGACTTGATGGGGCTTAGAGAAATACTTAGAGAGACCTTGCTACAATAGCTAGCAGCATATTAGTCTAAATTTTATTTTTCAAGATCTTTCTTATGGTTTTGGAGGATGTTTCTCAGAAGGTTTCTGTGAGGGAGGAATTTTGCCCCAACCTGAGTTTAACTGACTTTGTAAATAAGAATTCCTTCCACAGTGGCTGTGTATACAATTTATTCAGCAATGTTCTTAATTTATGTGAGCAAATGGTGCGAAGTAATGATTACAAAACAATGGGTTCACATATGCCTTATCCTTGAAAAGTAGTAGCTCAGATGCCTGATGCAGTATCTGTCAAGTTTAATAGAAATCTTTTCATTGACTTTGTTGCTGGTTCAAGCCTTAAAATTTGGTTTATGTTAACAAGCATGATAGAAAAATATGGATATGGATTTTAATAAGGACATATCCTTACCAAATTCTATACTTGCTTCCAAGTATGAAGATACATGTTCTTGATTCAGATTGCCTGTATCTCTGTTGTTTAATCCCAGAAAAATGGCTGTCTTTTCTCCAAGGGGGATTACAGTAAAAACTTAGAAGTAAAGGAAGGGCATTAGAGACACCACATATAAAATATGAGTCCAGGAGAGCTTTCTTAGCTGTGTATGATTATATGATCATGATGTTTATTTAGGGGAAGAACTAGTTAAGGAGTAATGAAAGAAAAAGGAACTGTTAGAAGGGGTATGATCAAATGAGTTCACTTTGATTTTAGAGCATCCTGCCAGAGAGAAATGTTGAGTGCTTTGAAAGATGAAAAATTAGAGGTTATAGAAATTTTATCAAGGATTGTTCTGATACATAAAAGCAGTGCAGAAGAAATCATGAGGAACAAAGTGCTAACTAACGTGGTGGGAGGTAATTAAGCAGCTGACAAAGTGTTAAAGATCAGAAATTTTGATGAGGTGATAAATGAGAGGATGATGTATCTTTTGCAAGATCAGCTAAGTAGAATGAGGTTAATTTTTTAAGTATGTGAAAGAAAAGACTTAAATGTATGCTAAAGTGATCTGATTTTTTTATTTTTTCTGATGAGCTTGTAATGGCAAAACATTGCTAGCATTCAGGTAAACACAGGAACAGTCTCCAGTAGCAGTAATATTGGCTACAACTATGACTAGCATATTTAAAGCTAGAAAGATCTAAGCTTTTGATTTTGGAAAGAGTAATAAAATCATTGCTGAAAAACTCATCCTAGTATTTCAGGTACATGAAGTTTTTGAGGGTAAAATTCCTCATATGTTTTTGTTAATAATAATAAAACAGAAGTTTTTCTTTATTTTTCGTGTGGTTCAATTGTGATTAGAGGGAATAATCCAAACTGGTTTGGGATTAAAAAATCAAGTATTTCTACTCGTAGTGTTTTAGAAGATTAGAAATTTGAATTGGCTGCTGTGCTATAGGTTTGTTGAGATGAATTCTGAGATTCTAGTGTAAACTAACTTAAAGATATTGGCAAGTGATGTTTTATACCCAGCATGATCATAATTAGTCTTCTTTGCTGAACTTTAATAAGACTTGAAGTTCAGTTATTTGAACTGAGATGCACAGAAAGCTTAGAAAGAATTTAGAAGAGTGAGCTGTAGGTTTGTGGATTCATAGTATTTCTCAAATGTTAATAAGGCTCAATAATATTTGTAAATCAATATTATTATCCGCTCACATGATCACAGCTGAGACTCAAAAGATTTAGAAGTTCTGAAGTTTTGAAAGTTTGCCTTGCTGGACTATTTGCTAGATTTAAAAAAAGCTTAGTTGTTGGTATAAGAAGCACATCTTAGATGAATAAAGAACTATCTGACCAGATGACACCACTGACTTGTTGCAAACATTTTTTTTTAATTAGTAAGTTTATTTCATATTTATTGTAGCTGAAAAAAATCAACATAGAAAATGCCAGTCGCAATATATGCTTTAGTTCCAAATGTCATTGTACTCTTCCTTTTTTTCAGCTGTGACATGTTTTGTTTATATGTATCTACTTTAATACCCTGCGGTGAAATCATGACTTCCCTGAGGCTAATCAGAGGATCTATCAAGAATAACTTTAAAATGTTATGTTGAAAGGTATTTCTGGCACACCTCCGTTTTAAATACTAAAATTCTTCTCTAATGCTGGCCAAAATAAGATAGAAGATGGAAGCGGATGGAAGTTTGTACATTTTTGGAAACACAGTCCTTGTTAAACGTTGTTTTGAAATGCTGGTATTTTACTCTTGCCAGAAGTAGTCTTTTTCCTTTCTAGCTCCTGTGAAGCTCTGCAAGGGCGCTATGTAATAAATGAAAGACAAGCTAAGGTACCAAACACCTAAATACGTGGGTAGGTGGCAGAGGTACCCTTGAAGTCACTGAAAGTTGATTGCCCTGAAATTTTGAAAGCAAAATTTCCAAGTTTAAAAATACTATGCACTGTTTCAGTGCATTTCCTTCATATTGAGCATGATGCACGTCTGAAATCTGTCTTTTATTGTGTCTCTGCGTGTGAGCATTTCTACAATGCTGCTGAATTATTTCAAGATATTCTTATTTGATGTTTATTTCTTTTTTTATGGTAAAAACAAGCAATGCAAGAAAATCTTCTAGAAGGTTCTAGCATAGTTAGCATAGATGGTATGTGCTTCTGTGATGGTTTGTTTGTTTCTGGGTGCAATTTAAGATGAACTTTAACATACTAGAATTATCTTCTGCTGGAAAAATTAACATTTCAGGTTCATGCTTTTCAGTGTTTTCCTAAAGAATATTTYTTTTTGTGGTTACCTGACAGGGTAGTTTTAGTGAACACTTCCAATTTTCAAGAGCTAAAATCAGTTACAACACAAGTCCCACCTGCTTTCCATTAGAACTTGAACTCTTAAATTACTTGCATGCTTTTGGAAAATTCTAACCCATCTTGTAAATTCTTGTTTCCCCCCCCCAAATGCATCAGAGAATGGATTTAATTAGGTTTCTGTGAACATACTGTCTTTTATCAATCAGTCACATGCCATTACTGAGGCTTTTTGTTTAGTTTTATTCCATTAGCTTTGTGACTTTTGCTGAAATGCTATAAGTTAACTGAATGTGAGTTGCCCTTGTATGATGGAGTAGTGGAATATCAGTCTGAATTGACATAGAAGTTATTTGAAACTGTCTGAAAGCAGTGCCTGTAATGAAATGGACGCTCTGAAATTTGAAGCGCTGCCATGGTAATACGACTCTGTCAAAGGTAGTCCTCATGTGGTAAAGTCTGAATTGTTTAGCATTAGAAGAATGAAAACTAGGAAGCAGACTAAAACCCGTCAAAGATGTATCTTTTGAGTGCATTTGGGATAGTTGGATTCAAAACATGAAGATTTGATCTTAGAATAAAATTGTTATATGAGCACATATATGAAAATTGTTATATGAAGAGTGGTTTGGGACAAGAAGTGTGTCATAACCTAGCCAAAAAGTCCAAGACTTAAAAGCTGAATCTTCAGCCAGCTAATATAAACTGAGAATCTAGCCCTTACTTATATGAAGTACATTGATGAATTAATTAAATTGAATATTTTAGGGATTTTTCTCTTGTTTTAGACAAAATTCTTATTGTCTTCAGTCTCTCTTTACAACTTAAAGTAGTTCTATTACGTGCAAAAAGGCAGACAGTCTGAGAATCCTTGCAAAGTGGAGGATAACAGTTCTTCAAATATATAACAGTTCTTCATCTCAGTGCTCTGCATTATTGTTTACGGAACATTAAAGGCCTTATTCTTGGAGACACTGATGTTTCAGCTCTCACTGAGTTATCATAGAAGGCAAGGACTTTTCCCTGTCCTACAGTCATGCTTGGTCTTACCAGAGATTCTACATGACCAGTGTGACTCCACCTGTATYTCTTGATTCTAAGCTTTGGATCTGCTCAACTTCCTACCTGATACTCATTTACGCACGTTTCTCTTTATGCATTTCCTCTTGTTCTGGCTGTGCTGCTGTTTAAAGAAAAACATGCACAGGAAAAACAAAAACATGGTGGTTGGCAGCTTTTCTCACTACGATGGAGGTAATCCTGAGAACTGCTTTTGTGTTTTACATGTTTTAAAATAAATATGTAAACTCAAATTTCTCTACTGAAACTTCCAGCAGATGAAAGAATGTTTTTCAAAACCCTTTATTGTTRCTAGATTTAGTGGAATTCATTGTACAGGTGGAGCATTAAGGAACTCAAAAAACCGAAAACAGTGGCTGATTTGGAAATAAAACATCAGTCTTTCCATAGTCTTACTTTTTCTAAAGCTATTCTCACATATGTTTGAATATGGCCCAGTGTTCCAATACTATTTTGCATAGGAGAAAAATAAGTTTTTGCTATCTACATAATACAAGCCATTTTAATGGCACCAATAAGTTAAAATTTTTAATAGATTAGAATATGATAATGCTTGAATACCAGCTTGATTATTTACTGAAATCTCATTCTSTGCAGCAATCACTCTGTCTCCTACTGTTCTGTATACTAAGTGAATTGTACTGTACAAATAACAAATAGAAAGGCAGTCATATTTTTCAGATGTAGGCTTATATGATACTATAGGCCCAGTTGCAAAGCTGGTTATATTATCAAGGATTATCCTATTTCAGTTTCAAGCACAGTTCCTGGTCTCCTCCCCAGGAGGTCAGTGAGAATTAGGACAGAAAGCAGGCCCAGCAGAATGCAAGCTAAGTTGGATGTATAGGGGAGATGTGTATCATAGAACCATAGAATTGGTGAGGTTGGAAGGGACCTCTGCAGATCATCTAGTCCAACTCTCAAGCGAGTGGCCCATACAGGGGATTGAACCCATGACCTTGGCACCATGCTCTAACCAACTAAGCTAAACCTGACCCCCATAGAGGATTTAAAGGGTTTTTATGTACTAGATGACTATTAAATGGAGCTGAAGAAATAGTTGTATTTCAGAATTAAAATGCCTTAAAAAAAAAAAAAAAAGATGAAAGTCTTGTATGTCTCATTAGCTGTATACTCTTAACTGCCTTGTTCCTTCTGTACTTCTGACAACTCTGGTTAAAGGATTCTCAGCYGTGTGACTCACACTATAACTAGTAAGGCTTTCATTTCTGGAAGTTCAGTACTTTTAACACAAGTCATGTTATTAATGTAACTGGTAACATAATCCCATGGAGCAGAATTCCAGATGTGTGAATATTYGACGCTTACAAACAAGAGATTTATCTCAATGAGATTATAAAATCTGATTGACCTAAAGCGAGACATCATTTTCACAGCTCAGGGGATGCTCTTTCTCTAACCGCTACCTAATTGCCTTGTGTCATGCTCATGTCATTTAGAGACTAGACTTAGAGTCTCGGTATGCATAAATGCTTATATGTCAGCTTTGTAAGCCATAGTCTGTCCAGGTAGCCCTATTTCAGCTGTGTGCGAGACACTGTATTGTTAGTTAGGCACTCTGTGAGATGATGGCCTTCAGATGTGGATTGACACCTAGATCCAACAAGCTATTTCAGCTGTTCCACTGAAGAGTCTTTCATGAAAACTGAAGTCCAGTTGGGATTTGAGTAATTGCTTGAAATGTGTTGTTAAAAAAACCCCATCCCACTCTTAGTTAGCAATTTTATCTGGTTGCCAGTTTAGTGTTCAGAAAGGACTGATGTTGAGGCCCTAGCATTTATCTGCTTTTGTCCATGGAATGGAATATTGTTGTCATCTATAGAGATACAAAGTTCTTCACTTCTTGCCTTTCCTTGATTATTGTTTTTTATCTTACCTCAGAAGTTTACCAGATTTTTTCCTAGCAATACCTCAACAGTCTTGGTAGAAGAGCTATTCTTCACATTCCTTTGTCCTTTCTTTTCATAGTAAGCTTTCTTTAAATTCATGCTTGAGCCTCCATAAATTAATTTGCCCATCTTCCCCATTTTCTATATTTTATTAATGTATTAGCTGTTTTGTTAATGCTTACACAAGAAAGGTATTTGTGTATTGCCAAAGAAACCCTTAAAAATTAACATGTAAATTTAGGTAGGAGTTATTAATAGTATTTATGATTTCTGCATGTACATAGTGACAATACTTCTGTGGCAGGCAATATGAAATAATTAAATGTCATGCACTTGAGATCAAGTGCATTGAAAAATAAATAATGAAAAATATAGTTGGAGGCTTGTGGCTAGTGGCRTCCCCCAGGGCTCAGTACTGGGTCCCATCCTGTTCAACTTATTATCAATGACCTGGATGAGGGGATGGAGTGCCTCCTCAGCAAGTTTGCTGATGATACCAAGCTGGGAGGAGTGGCTGAGACACCTGAGGGCTGTGCTGCCATTCAGAGAGACCTCGCTAGGCTGGAGGTCTGGGCAGAGAGGAACCTCCTGAGGTTCAGCAAGGGCAAGAGCAGAGTCCTGCACCTAGGGAACAGGCTGGGGACTGACCTTCTGGAGAGCAGCTCTGCAGAGAAGGACCTGGGAGTGGTGGTGGATGACAGGTTGACCATGAGCCAGCAATGTGCCCTTATGACCAAGAAAGCCAATAGTATCCTTGGGTKCATTAGGAAGAGTGTTGCCAGCAGATGGAGGGAGGTGATCCTGCACCTTAGCCCTGATGAGGCCTCATCTCAAGTACCGTGTCCAGTTCTGGGCTCCCCAGGACAAGAGAGACATGAAGCTACTGGGGAGAGTCCAACATAGGGCTACAAAGATGATCAGAGGGCTGGAGCACCTGTCTTATGAGGAATGGCTCATAGAGAGAGCTGGGCCTGTTCAGCCTGGAGAAGAGAAGACTGGTGGGGGGGAGGTGATTTCTTACCAATGTGTATAAGTATCTGAAGGGAGGATGTCAAGGGGATGGGGACAAACTCTTTTCGKTTGTCCATGTGACAGGACAAGAGGTAATGGGCAGAAATTGAAGMACAGGAAGCTCCGCCTGACCGTAAGGGGGAATTTCTTCCCTGTGAAAGTGACAGAGCACTGGCACAGGTTGYCCAGMGAGGTGGTGGAGTCTCCTTCTCTGGAGATCTTCAAGGCCCGCCTGGATGCAACCCTGTCTACCATGCTCTAGGTGACCCTGCTGAGCAGGGGGGTTGGACTAGATGATCTCCAGAGGTCCCTTCCAACCTTACTGATTCTGTGATTCTATGATTCTATGATTATTTATGAAAAATAATAATCCATTCAGTCAGCTGTTAATATTTTCTGAAGATGTTATGCTACATGTCAGTGGTGCTTTTTTCTTTCTCCCTATGTACTGATTTTTCCCTCTACAATGTATATTGATTTGAAGTTTAACAATGGTTATACTGAATGCTTTAACCACTTGTATGTTTTCATCGTATATGTTCTAATATTTCAATCAGAAAGCATATTTTAGTAATAATARAAAAGCTTATTTTAAGATTTGTAAAATTAATTGCTTATAATCCTAATTTAACGTGGTTTTAATTGTTGATTGTTCATCTTTACAAGACGTGTTCATAGTTGTCATGTAGTTGTCACAGTATTAAATATAATTAACTATAGAATAAAATGCCCTTCAGTCTTTACACTAGCCAAGTAGTGACAAAGGGGATTAATATCAAAATCCTTTAGTCTGTATCTATCTATCCTTAAATACTTGAAAGAAAGATGGGATTTCAGTTTGCCTGGATTGTAGACAGATTGTCTCACTGGAAGACCAAGAATCATATGCTTGGTTCAGGGTATAGAGAAGACGCTGCCGAAAAGTTTGCAGTTGAGGGACTTCACCACTAGTTGTCTTTGATGATTGTGGATGTGACAGTATTGTTTGGAGAGAATCTTCTCCTTACAACGTTGAAACTGAAAGTTAGTATTTCATCCAGTCAAATTTACTGTTTACAGGGAGTGTTCCATTTTGTGTGCCATCAGCTTAAAAAAGCAGGGCACTTTATTTTATACCACTTTCATTTTCCAGTTGGTCCCAAGCTTCAGAGTAGCATGGAGAATAAAATAGTTCTGAGATGACAAATCTCAGCATGAACAGCTGTAGCAAAAGAATAGAGATAGAGGTACATAGATGAAAAGCTCTGTAATGCTACTTGGGCAACAGATGCCATTTATCTGGATCATTCAGGAGCAAACTCATTTGTGAATTACTGGGTTAGTAGACTGTACCTTCTAAATAAAATGACAGTATAACAGCAACATAGCCATCAGCTGAGTGGGCTGTTAGAAGGATGTAAAAATTCAGTAGCTGAGAGGCAAACCAAGCAAATGTTTAATTTTAAGAGTTTAAAGAGCTGAAAGAGGTCAGAAAAAAAATACTGTTTTCCAAAAAGTAACTGAAACTGTACCATATCCTGATGCCAGTTCTAATTATTTATTTTGGGTCAACTTCAGGATTAGTGGAAGGTAGACATGAATTCATTGAAGTTTTCGGAACTGTATATACTTCCACAAAATTGGCTTTGATTCAAAGGCACAAATGATTGTAGAAGTCTTTATGGAATTGGAAAGAGTAAATCAAAAATCTAGATTAAGAACTCTAGGGTTACTTGAAAAATAATTGTTTTTTATTAGTCATTAAGTGGCATTTCTCAGTTCTGTCAACACCTTTGTAAGAGAATTACTTTAGGGTTAATTGAAACTAGTTAAATTCCTTGCAGCTGGGTATTACTATGTCAAAACGTAATCTCATACCTGGCATTCTTGTTGGTATGCTTAATGGAGAGAGTAAAGGCTAAATAAACACAAAATTTCAATCAATTGTGTTATATTAAGTAGCTGCTTCTCTTGTGTTGAATATTTGTACTTCAAATAGGAAATTTTCATATGCCACTTTATAGCCAATGGGTGTGTAAAATCCTGTATAAAATTTATTTATTTTTATAGAGAAGTCTACAGAAATATTTACTCTTGCATCTTTTCTTATTTGATCCAATTGGAGATGCTTCTATTTGATAATTAAAATCTGGTCTCTACTTGGCTGCTCTGTAGGTGACTGGAAAGGGTAAGTGCAAAAAAGAAGCCACGTCTGTGAAGCAGCTATTAAACATTCTACGTGATTCTTAGAGGAAATGAAGCCTAGCCCTGGGGAGAATGAAGGGGAGAGTTTTCATATGCTACCTGAGAAATTGTTTCGGCAGCCATTCCTACATTGTGCTATTAAAAACTCTTTAACTGCTTGGTAAACTTCAGCTGAGCTTCTGAAATCTGCAGCACTGCCGTGAAAAGCCTATTTAAATGACAGGAATGAACCATAAGGTCTTGTAAGAATTTAAGAACAGAAGGACACCAAAAATATTGGTAGTACCCAGAATCTTTTGCCAAGATAGGTAGTGCTTTCTGCTTCTTTTTAAGCTGCTTAATTAAATATAGATATAAAATGACTGGTATGTTTAATAATTGAACATACCACCTCAGGCCCTGTGTAGTCTCTGTACAATGCTTCATCTGGACAGATTCAGTTTCAAGGAGTATGCTCTGAAATATTACAAGAGTTCTAGGATCTTTCTTGATGAGATTTACTATTGGGCTGTTTTGTCTGGAATGCTATGGCAGCTTTGTGCCACTTGGGAACAACGGACATGAATCAATGCATCAATGTAGAAGCTCTCCTTAGAAATGTAACTCATGAGTGGAGATGTATAAAATGAGTGTGAACATCAGCAGCATATGACTATGAAAGAGCAGCTCTGCGACTGTAAAAAAGGAGTGCGTTTGGCCTTTTGAACCTCTGCCTCTGTTAGAAAACTTCTCACTGAAATATGCCCCATTCCTAGAACATTCAAGCTGAGGAAGAAATATCTACAACATTTTATAAAAGATTAATTGGTAACTGAAGTATTAGACTATTAATATTTAAACATTTGGAAAGTATTTTTCTCTGTCATTATTATCCCCAACAATGAAGTCAGTGTTGTAAGAGCAGTACTGGATGAAAATTGTTTCTAGTTTCTAGCGCTGCTCTAGCAAACAGATTTTGTAATTTCCCTTTTCTCCATTTCTGTGCTTATTTTCTGTCTTCATCTCTTAAGGTATTCTGACTTCAGAGTTCACCTTTGACTTTCCCATTCCTTTTCTTTTACACATAGGCTGGTGCTGATTTCTGATACCTGAAGAGAGGTACAAAGGCAACACATTCAAAAATAATGAAGGTAAATATAAACAAAAATTACAAAGCATTCTGGAATGATGCTTTTCTCTTCAGTAATATAGAGCATTCATTGTATTCATTGACAAGAGAAAAATGATCATTAAAAATAATCATAAAGACTTTAAAATACAGATTAGTATTTATTGAGAGTATGAGATACTTTACAAGTACTTTATAAACACTGATCTAAAGTTAAAGATAAGAGCTTTCAGGTTATTTTGTACAAACCAGCCATGATCATGAGGAGTCAGAAAATTACTGCCTTATAGACTTAATCCATACTTGCATTTTTAGCATTTTCCTCTGAAGTTTGCCCAGTGTGGTGGGCACTTCTAACAGAAACATAAGAATTAGTTCTGCCATGGATCAGAGCCTGAGAGATAGTTCTTATCTTCTTGTACTTTCAGAAAACTGCTGTTAAGCAGAAGCTGGAACCCTGCGTAAACTGCTCCGTACTTTCTATGTAAGAAAGAAGATAGGAACTGTATTGTTTTGTTAGATTGTAGCATAATTATTATGGATAATAAGAGTCTCTGACGCATTCAGTAAATTCAAAATACATGTGGAAGTCATTTATTATACGCAAGAAATAGAACTAGAGGAAATGTGTAAATGTCAGAAATGATGCAATGTGATTTCATTGTCCATGAACACCAACTGAGTTTACTTAATTGTGAAGCTAGTCCAGAAATTGTCAAGGTTATTCAAACTGTTCTTGTTTTCAGTCAGGTGAACTGCTCGAGTTACTTTCTAATTCCACATGCAAGAGTAGTTCTGGGTGAGAAGTCAGTATAACAGTAGAAGAGTGATTGGATTGGAGTAGCTCTTATCAAATCTGAATGGTGTCAGTTTAACTGCCTTAACTGACTGTGGCTTGTTTTCGTGAGGAAAATCTCAGCACCTGAATTTTAATTCAGCTGACTAATACACATGCACCTATACAGATCACCATGCTACAGCTAATCATCATTGTTCAAAGTTCACATAGGGATGTGTTGGAAGAACTGCTCTTTTCATCAGTTTTCTACCCCAACCATGTCTCTTGTGATGTGTTTTAAAGAAAGACGTCATTGATGTCATTGACATAGATGAGCTTGACCAGAATTTCAGAAGCTGAAGAACATGATAAATGGCAACATAAGTAGTGTTCCAACAGTTTAAGAAGAAAGGAATATTTTAATATATGGATACACTTCTGTAGTTAATCTCTATTGCCTTAACTGGGGAGAACATCTTAAAATACAAAAAATTTCAGAAGTCAATGCTAAAATTTTTTTGTAGGTTTTCTGGCGATATGAATTAACTGGTAGATTAAGCTTAGTAGTCATGGGACACAACACTGACCTCTTTGGAAATTTTATTAGTTTTTCAGCTCATTAGGTATCTTAAATCCAAACATAACAAGTCAGAAAAAGTCCTGTTTCTTAAAATATGTAAAATATCTGTTATCTRTGATCATTAATAAAGTATCCTACCTTAAATAGAGCCAAGGGGAAAATCTGGAGTTTGTCATATAAAGGGAAGCAAGTCAGCGTTGAGATGAAAAATACAAAAGAAAAAGAAAAACTGTGTCTAGGCAAAAATGTGTCTAAATTCTCCCACAATACATTTCCAATCATTCCTACCCTCCTCTCTCTGGAAAAAAAAATGAAGTAGAACAATAGTATAAACCCAAAGAAATACACAGGCACAAAGATAACAAGTGAAAGAACCTCTAGGACAGAGAAGCAAGAGTGCAGTGTGCRTATTGGTGCTGATAATTGGCTTATAGCACATGTGGACTTGGAGATCAAAATCAAGATGCTGAAAACATTTTGAATCTTGAAGGTCTGTCTTAAGATTTTTTTTCACAAATTGGGTCAATAATAGGCTGTGATAGGAGTAATTTGTGGGGTTTAATTAGGAAGTGAATCAAATATATAGTCCCTGTATTATGAAAAACTTCATATAAGGCAATACACCAAGCAGTTAAGGTAATATAACCCACAGGAAGCATTTTAAAAGCAGTATCTTTCTTAATGATAGCCATTTGGTAGGTGCACTTGTTCCACATTGAGTGTTCTTGAGCACTCAAGCTGCACACARCTTGCAAACTAGACAAATTTATACCACAGAAAGGCATATAGTGCAGAGTAAGCATGTTAGAAAGGAGAGCTAATACAATATTGCTCTTCCTCTGCCCTAATAAAGAGCTAAGTTGCTTTTTTGCTCATTCAGACTCACTGTACRATGTGTAAAGAATGCTACAAATGGAATGTTGAAGCAGATTTCCCAATTGATTTTCACTAGCCTTACCTAGTTATTAAAAGGTTAGTATCTAACTAGATAATATAAATCACAAAACATGATTCTTTTGCAC
This sequence comes from Rhea americana, assembly GCF_003343005.1. Classification (NCBI taxonomy): domain Eukaryota; kingdom Metazoa; phylum Chordata; class Aves; order Rheiformes; family Rheidae; genus Rhea; species Rhea americana. Next base: position 1,445,847 of record NW_028186072.1, on the reverse strand, counting down.
ATCTGTCTGGATAAACGAAGGTGTTCCGTGCCATGAACCTCCATACAGTCACAACAAAACATCTTTTGTTGAGCAATAATTGAAGTCTTATCCCTTCTATTTGCAGTAGATAAAACAGCTGGAGCTGGTGTCAAAGAGTTATTAACCAGCATGGTCATGGGGGAAAATGAAGCAAAGGCCTTACCCTTTATCTAAACACTTAAAAATGTGCAGCCATGAATGAGTAGCTCTTTGTAATTGCTTGCTTAATGCAAAACTCAAAAAAGTAAGAGYGCTTGATGTCTTATAAATCAGTGAGGAAGCTTTGAGTTTATACAGCACACACAATTAATTCTTGTTTGTTTACTCTAATCAGCAGCCAGAATAGTGCTTAGAAGACCCACAGTGCTTTTCCTTTTCAGACTGTGTGAAGGAATATTTGAGGATGTACACATTAATGGATTCTGTATACATTGTACACTTGGGATCCCAGTGGAATGGCGTACTGTATTAGGCTGGAGTTTCTGCTTCTCTGTCTGGCTTCCTCCAAGCTTCTCCATAGCTGCTTTTCATTGCTCGAGTTTCTTTTTAGGAGTCTTTATCATTGTGCATAAGAACTCCCACCACTCTTACCTGAATATCTGTCCTTACATCTGTCATGTAAAGACTATAGTGATTCAACATGGAAAAAACGAAAATTGAGCAAGATTTGAATTGTGAAAAGCTGCACAAGTAGCTCCAGGAGCTCCCCTGAACTTAAGAAGGCTCTATATCATTGCTTGGTAGTACTAGAAGAGTACTGTGTGCAGTGTGATTGCCGTAATGCACGCTGATGCTGAAAGCAAGCTCTTCAGACTTCTGGTAAATTGAAGAACTGCAATCTGAGAGTCAATATTTTAACCTAGAGACTTTTGACATCTTGTACTCAGACTTTGAGAATAAATTCTGGAGATTTTCTTGATGATCATAATAGGCTTTTGGCTGTAAGCAGTAAAGTCCTCATAGATTCAGAGGAATTAAGACATTATTAATAAYTCCATGCGGAACATTATTAAGCTCCATGGAACACTGCACTTCTTTTGAAAGTGAATGCTTTGGCRCACTAGTTGCAACCTGATTCTTTTCAGTAGTTAATCCTGGTTGATTAAATGAATCTAAGTAGCATTTGTTAAGGYAGATGCCTAACTTGTATGTGTGGTTAAGGACATTAGAATTTGTAAATTAAGTAGAATTCTTAATACGATTATTGGAAGAATTGATCTGTTTAGTGCAAAAATGCATGAATCTTCAAGTGTAAACATGTAAAGATACTGTGAAATGCTGAGGGAGCTGGCAGATGTTGCTAGGCCACTCTCCATCATCTTTGAAAGGTCAGGGAGAGCTGGAGAGGTGCCTGAGGACTGGAAGAAAGCTAATATCACTCCARTCTTTGAAAAGAGCAAGAAGGAGGACCTAGGAAACAACAGGCCAGTCAGGCTCACTTCCATCCCTGGAAAGGTGATGAARCAATTTATTCTGGATGTCATCTCTAAGCACGTGGAAGAAAAGAAGGTGATCAGGAGTAGCCAGCATGGATTCACCAAAGGGGGAATCTGATAGCCTTCAGTGATGGAGTGACTGGCTGCGTAGATGGGGGGAAAGCAGTGGATGTTGTCTGCCTTGACTTCAACGAGGCTTTCGACACTCTCCTCTGTAACATCCTCCTAGAGAAGCTCAGGAAGTGTGGCCTAGATGAGTGGACGGTGAGGTGGATTGAGAACTGGCTGAAAGGCAGAGCTCAGAGCATTGTCAGCAGCAGTGGCACAAAGTCTATCTGGAGGCCTGTAGCTAGTGATGTCCCCCAGGGGTCGGGACTGGGGCCAATCTTCTTCATCCTATTCATCAGTGAGCTGGATGAGGGGAGGGAGTGCCTCCTCAGCAAGTTTGTTGATGATACCAAGCTGAGAGGAGTGGCTGAGACAYCTGAGGGCTGTGCTGCCATTCAGCCATTCTCCAGGCTGGTCAGGCTGGAGGKCTGGGCAGAGAGGAACCTCCTGAGGTTCAACAAGGGCAAGTGCAGAGTCCTGCACCTAGGGAAAAATAACCCTAGGCACCAGTACAAGCTGGGGACTGACCTTCTGGAGAGCAGCTCTGCAGAGAAGGACCTGGGAGTGGTGGTGGATGACAGGTTGACCATGAGCCAGCAATGTGCCCTTGTGGCCAGGAAGGCCAATGGCATCCTTGGGTGCATTAGGAAGAGTGTTGCCARCAGATGGAGGAAGGTGATCCTGCCCCTCTTCCCASCCCTGGKGAGGCCTCATCTCGAGTACTGTATCCAGTACAAGAGAGACATGGAGAGAGTCCAGCGTAGGCTACAAAGATGATTAGGCAACTAGATTATCTCCCTTATGATGAAAGACTGCGGGAGCTGGGCCTGTTCAKCCTGGGGAGGAGAAGACTGAGGGGGGATCTTATCAATGTGTAGAAGTACCTGAAGGGAGGGTGTCAAGGGGATGGGGACAAACTCTTTTCAGTGGTGCCAAGCAAGAGGACAAGAGGCAACAGGCACAAACTGAAACACGGAAAGTTCCACCTGAATATAAGGAAGAACTTTTTACCTGTGAGAGTGACAGAGCACTGGCACAGGTTGCCCAGAGAGGTTGTGGAGTCTCCTTCTCTGGAGATCTTCAAGGCCCGCCTGGACACAATCCTGTCTACCATGCTCTAGGTGACCCTGCTGAGCAGGGGGGTTGGACTAGATGATCTCCAGAGGTCCCTTCCAACCTCAACCATTCTGTGATTCTGTGAAATGTCAGAGGAACTGTAGATGGACCATTCATTCGTTATTGCTTAATGTTAGCAAAGTTGTTTTGGAAAGAATAATCGCACCATCTTCTTGGATGAGTATGTCCAGCTTCTTTGGATTACTGACTATAATCATGTATATATCATCATACAGATAGTATATTTGTATATAAAATATATTGATGAGACCTTAATTCCARTCTTATTTACATGTTTGTGAATTAAGAGTGACTTCAGTAAAGTCAATTAAGTTGTACCATTGTAAGACAGCTGTGTATAAAATCTGAAACAGGACTATAACAAGTGTCTAATTAACATTTTGTAGAAATCATACTATTAACCRGTTGTAATCCTGAAAGATTGCTTGTAGTATTTCCCACTGCAGGAAGATTGTTTGACTAAGTTTACATTGAAGTAGAGCTTTACAATAGTATTTTAATACTTTTAATAWCTGAAACACAAGTCTTTGTTTACCAAGACTTCTGTAGCTTCTCTGTTAAGATGTCAAAGGAAATACACCATATGTTAGTTTATCATGTGTGAATATAAAACTGTTTCACCAGCACAGTGGCTAGATTATTCCCTAGAGCAGTGGTGTCTAGCCTTGCTACTGGGGAGGGCAGAGTTTCATAAAAAAGCGTTGTAAATCACACTGTGTCCCCTATCACATAGCTGAATATGCATTGTCATATGACCACAATTACACAAGCTGTCTGGGGATGTAACTGGTTGATCACACGTAGTACATGAACTGTGAGGGCCTTGCAAAACAGGTCAAGACAGAATGGGAGTGGTAGCTGGATGTAATATTCTGAGCTGCAATAGCCAGAAAAACAGTAGTGAGGCAGTGCGCCCCTAGTGGTGTAGTGCATGCAGGTTGAATAGTGAGTCTTGTTAGCAAAAGTTCCATCTCGGATGAACATGTTTGCAAACATGACAAGTGTATATATACAGTTCTCTGCATTGATTTATCACCAAGCCTAGGTTTTATCCTTGTAACAAAGTATTGACAACTTTCTATTGTGTCCAGCTGACAGAATTATATTTCAATGAAACAATATTATATCACAATATGTGTATTTCCCTGGCTACATTAATTAATTATTATGGAATAGTAACTGCAAAATAACTGCTTATTCAATATTACTAATTTTATCCTAAACTCATTCATATATTTGCCTTCAATGTTAGTATTTGATTTGAATCTCACTGACATCATTGTTTTTCAGGAGCTAATTGTGGTGATCTTCAGATCTGTCTGTTCTTCATGGTCTTGATCTCGGGAGCATATTGGTCTTGATTAATGGATATCAAACTCTAATCTCTGCAGTGTACCTATATACAAATACATATGTTTGTATTGTAAATAGGAAGCATTTCAGCAAATTTGTGGTGCAGGCTGCTATTGCATTTTTGTAATGGCACTGTCTGAATTCATAAAAYAGGTGTTCTAAGAGGTTATTATACGTGGAAGTTGAAAACAGTGGTAAAGGAGATAACATAGTAGTAACACCAAAAGTTACCTGGATGAAACATTTTTACGGAAACATTTGATAAATGCTTCATAAATAAAATGATCAGTGGGTGTAAGAAATTTCTGAGTGTACCTTCTTGAGGTTTGTAGTTTTGAAAATACTCAGTATGGACGTAATTGGACTTCTGCCAGAATCAGTGGCAAAACTCGTTTTGAATCAAATAGAGAAATGAACCCGTACCCAAAATGCTTTAAAAATCCCACTAGCTGCTCTCTTGTCTTAGTTCTCTCACTCCTTTGGTTTGCAAAGTTGTCTCATTGCTTTTCAGAAAAGGTTTGGTAGAATCGTTTTTCCCACAAAATAAGTCCCTGAGGCACAACTRTGGGTAGGTTACAGTGGCAGACTCCTAAGGTAAAGTCTTGTGTAGATGATCCTTACTAGAATGTCCTCTTCTGTCAGAAAGTTTATTTTGTTCATTTAAAGAACAAAATTACTAACAGGTCTTTTGGACTAAGGATTTTCTTCCATTTTAACTTTCTTTTCTACTAATGAAAAGACAATTTCATTAATAAAATACATATGAGCACCACGGTGCTAGATTTTTAAAAAGAATTATAGTTAACTCATTCTTTTCAGCTGGGTTTGGACAGTCATATTTATTCAATTTGTTCATTCTAATTAATGTTGCTTTTTTATTTTTCAAGAAAAAAATAGTTTTAATTAGCATATATTAGGACAGACTTTCATAAATTCAGAAGACCAAGGCTGCACATAAATATGCACAATTTTCACAGGCTCACCATATTTCCATGCACAAATCAAATTAATTGAGTGGATGGTTTTTGCATCTTAAAACACTCAGCCTTTCTTAGGAATGCCTACAGATCAGTTTGACTCTGTAGCTCATGTTTGTTACGGGGTAGTATTACACTGTGTTCTAGGACTGTAGTTCTGTGATTTTCACAAAGCCAAAGGTGCATCTAAGATATCGTTCCACATGTCCATAATGCTTTTATAGGCAGACTGAACTCAAGCTGCCTGCAAATCCCATCTGATCTTGTGGCAAATCATCTTAGACTGCTTCTAAGAAAAAACAAGGGCTATTTTATTTATCTGGCTTTAGTCAGAGAAAACTGCAGCAAGGGCAGTTGAGAACATGGAATCAACAATGCCATGTCTATAACCAAGCACAGATAACTCACACAAGCAAGCAAATTGTACTTAGAGCACACTTGAAGGTTACTTTCTTTGTTAAGAACACACCTTAAGTGTGCTCTAAGGTACGAAATGGTTCCCAGGGTTTTTCATTTTGATCTTTGGAGGACAGTCTCCGACCTTGCATAGTTGGATTTGTGTCTGGCTTCAAGTGTTGTTTTAGAATATAAGCATAGTCTGTCTTAAGTATCTCTAAGCATGGCCAGAAAGTCCAATACAAGAGCAAAAGTGGTTGAGGTTCATTTTGTAAATGTGGAAGTGGGTGCGTAGGTGTTGATATGCTGCTTTGGACTGAGTCCAGCATAGAATATGGCCATGAATTTGCCCATAAGGATGAATCTTGGCATTTTTTAGTTGATAGGGCAAATTGAGTGATAATGAGTCAAGCATATAAGAGGAACCTGGAAGAGTTGCTTGAGGAAAAAAACAAACCTCCAGACACATCTCAGGAAGACTTAACTGGGAGGAAAYGAAATCCAAAGAAGATACAGATCTATCTGTATGAGGGCTCAAATTWTCTGTGGGAGTGGTAATCACCTACACTTGATTATTTGATACGAAGTAGATTGTTTCTCTTTATTCTCCATTTTATTATTKTTATTAATATTATTATTATCATCACCATATGCAGTTTGCCAAATTAATCCACAGAGTTCTTGGTAACAGAATTTCAGCATGTTTACACTTCCTTCCAGTCTCAGTGCATCTGCACTYCTGCGTTTTACTGCTGTTCCTGGCCAATATGGAAATGACTGACGGGACTTGGCTGCTGAACAGTAGTTTTGAAAAGATGATGTTTAGTGTGTACCTACAGAGCCTATTTTTCCTGACGGCATATGCCACTGAGAAATAATGACATAACCAAACTGATGATACAAGTTGTTAACATTTAAAGACACTCATGTGTAGCAGGAGGCTGGGTGAGTTTTTGACCTTTACTGAAATATGATCCACAGTGAATATGAAGTTAATTATTTTTTTCATGATGAAGAAATGTTACTAAGTGATGGCAGCCAGGGGTGGCTCATGTGTGGGCCATATAATTCCTAATTTAGTGCACATAGTCCACTGTTGTGTCTTTCCAGTAACTGAGTGTGGTGTGAGTACTGTGTTATGGAAAGTGAAACATACGATCAAAGTGTATATTACATTCCTAGTTTTATCCACAAAGTTTAACTTGGCAGACAATTTTATCAAATAACCAGAGGAAGGTAGAGGTCTGTAAAATGTCAGCATGTGGATTGTGTTTCATCAGGCACCTTTGGAGAGAAGCATTCGTTTCCCAAGCCACAGAGACATTGTGGAGGAGGAGGATGCAGAAGACTGACTTTCAGCTACATACACCTTTTGTGGCAGGACTGGGATATAAATGCCAGCTCTAAAACCAAGGACAGGGACAGTCCTGAGTTACACCTGCACAGTCTGGTGTATTCAGTGTACATGATCTGACAGGAAGGAATTTCACAAAATTGCTAAAATAAAACTGACTCTTCCAAGGCTGTAAGAGGCTGTTCCTTCAAAGCGTAACTGCACCAGGAAAGCTCTAGGCCCCAGAGCCTCTCAGTTTGGGTGGCTGCAAAATATAATCAATTTTACTGCTTGATGAGGAGATCACAAAGAAAACCTTTGCTATTACAAAGAGTTCTACAGAGGATAGTGCTCTTCTGTTGCAGCTTTGTAGATCTGTGCTTCATGGCACAATATTATGACTAATCAAACAGAAATACTGTCATTCTTGGGATTATTACAGACACTGGCAACTGGTACAAAAAGACAAGTGTTAGCTTTGTGTCAAGATAATAATGTTATTGAGGAAATAATACTTATATGTTGCAAATAGAACTGCTAGCAGAAGGATTCAAGTTGTCCATTATTGAACAGCTCTTAGTATGAAACTTGGATCTGGTATTTCAAAGGTGGCAATGACTCCTCAGTTAGGAGTAGTTGAGTGTGATTGATACCTCTGGAAATTGGGCTTAGTGCTTGGATAAAAGACTAAAGGATTTCCATCCCATCTTTGTTTGTCAGATAGGTGGAGAGAGTGGCACTTCCTTCACTGGGATCACTTAGAACATACATAGCTCCTTCTGGTTTGGGAGTTCATGTCACTGATAGGCTATGAAATGCATCAGCTTAGTTTTCTAGGCCTTATAATTACTTCCTGTTTATGGTAATTGCTTGCCTGCCTCCGGTTAGCTTGATTACTGAGTATTACTGCTAATGCAAATCTAATATACATATTAGCTGAGGGGGGGAAATTCATGACAGTCTCCTTGGACAGTTCATCTTTTCATTATCATCTGGTTGCTCCTATTAGAAGATAAAAAACTTCCTCCGAAGCCCCCACTGTCTTCATTATGATTAATCAAACAAGAGGTAAACCTTGTAATTTTTTTTTTCTTTAGGTATTTTTATTATGAATGGCCAGCTGCCAGTTTGGCTAGTCATACAGGAGTAAGAAATAGCTAATATGGCATACGCATATATATTACCTTTGGGTTTAATATTAATCCTAATTCAGGTGTTGAAGAAAGTTCGTTGGTGCTGTAAGCTGTGAGTGCCTGTTAAAATCTGCAGTATTTTAATGTCACATATTCCTAGTATTCGTTGTTAGCTGGCATGATGCCTACAAGTATTTTACAGAAAAAAGTATGTAGTCAGGAATGGACAGATTTTATCAGGATTTGGGAATGACTGTTACAGAGGCAGAATTATGTTTGAATAGAGTAATAATTGGTTTGGGAAGACTGCAAGGCAATTAGTCTGGCTGAAAAACTTCATTCTTCCTTGGAYTGGTAAATTTAAATCTCCCTTTGAACTACACAGATTATGCCAGATTACCTCTCCTTCCTGCTTCCATTTTTACTTTCAGTGCTTCCAGTGGGCTTTTCACATTATCATCAACTTGTGATCTTACTTTACCTGACTGAGTGGAATGTGCTCCCTCCTTCTCCAGTGTTTTTCTGGCTCCAGAGAATTGAATTATTTCTCTGTTAATGCTCGTTGTTAGTTACACTGTATATTCCTACAGTCTTTCTCTTTCAGCCTTCTTTATTGCCATGTTTCTTCTTCCCTTTGTTCATGCTTTATGTGCATACACATATTCTGAAAAAGGTCCCCAACGCTTTGATTGTTAATGTTTTTACAAACTGGTTCATGTGAAGTAAATTAAGGCAAAGACTTACATTCTTAGCCAGATTATCTAACTGCACATTTTAATTTGCTAGATTTGTAGTTGAGCAGCTGTGACTGAAACCCATTTGAAAAACTTCTGAGATTTTGTCTTGTAAATGTAAAATCATGTGAACCTTTGGAAGGGGAGAAAGATTTTATTTAAAGTCATAACAATAAAAAGTTGTTTATGTTCAAGTTATTCATAATATAAAACTGATGCTTTTTTKGGGGGGGGCTAGGAAATTTTTACGTGGAAGTGTTGTCTTTCTGATCAGAGTTAAATATGTAACTTTGTGTTTATAATATATTCAAATAAGACTTTTTTCAGTAAAAAAAAAAGCTTTGCAATGTTGTACTGCTTCTCTGTCATCCAAATTTCATCTGGGAAGAAGGGGTAGAGGGAAGGGCTGTGAACATAGGGAATAGTGATACAGGATTAATTCCCTGTTTATTGCTTTTAATGGGAACAAAGCACTTCTAGATGTTTTTAGCAGCAGTTGGGGCCTAGCTTAATGTAAAGGAATGCTGTCTTTTAATATAGAAATATACCTGAGTTTCAGTTCAAGAGTATGGGAAATGTAATTGGGCACTCCTTAAAGAAGTGCTTCTGGCTTCAGAAGCTCCGAAGTTTTGTATTGAAACAAGCAAAGAATTTATTAAAGAGCAAGAGAATATAACATCAAGTTGAAATATAGTACAGCAATATATCCTAAATAGGACTGATGATAAATAAATAAATAAAAAAAAAAAAAACTACTCATCTTCTCACCTCTGTTGATAACTGTAGCCACCATCCCAACTCTTCCATTTGCTATCAGTCATTATGAGCATGTAAAATATGTCTTTATAATAAAGATACATCTTTACCGGGTCTATTTACAGTTTCTAGTATCATTCCAGAATTTGAGGCAGATCAATCTTCAGCCTCAGGGGGGAAAATTGTGCAATCTTGTTTGAGACTTCAGTATTTAACTTAGTAGTGATCATTTTAGCTTTTCTGTTACTATGAAGGGGTGGGTTCCCTTCTCAGAGCTCAGAAAGGTCTATTCTTGTTTTATAGCTTTGAAAAAAGAGAAATGCCTCCTACTTTTTGTCTCCATGTCTTGTTCAAGTGAAGAAGAATCAGTGTCACGAATGAGGCTTGATACAAGGTAAAGTTAAAAATCTTTTTACTGTTTGGTGGTTCTGCTTCCCAGGAGGCTGATCAGTTTCTGAGGACTCTCCAAAAAGACTTGTGGAACATTTCTGGACAGACCGCTTATTCAGATGTAATCTCTTTAGTTGTGCTTTTCCTTTTCACATTCTTGTGTCAGGAATTGAGGGCTATGCTCTCTAATCTGGAGCATAGCACTCATACAGCAATTTCTTTTTTCTTTTGCGTGCTGTTAGTTTTTATCTTGATGTTTCTGCTTCTAAAAAGAAGCAAATAATGACGCGTAATATAAAACAGGTTCTTGGCACAGTTGAGTCTTAATTATCGTCACTGGTGATGCAGAGTAAGAAAACAATAGAACTGTATGATAAAAATCTGTAGAATTTGCCTCAGGATCAGCCATTTACTTACTCTGCTTGTGAGTGCCAGCTTGTTTCTTAGGCCATTCGCTTATTCTGACAAAGAGAAGTATCATTTTTGGATTGAATTATTTCTAAGCACTCACAAAGTTAGGCTGTTTGTTTTATTCCAGAATGTAGAAAACCYTGTACTCATTAAAGGCCTGTTCAGCCTTAATTCTATAACCTTCTCTCATATTTCTAAGTAAATTGCTGAATTAGTGGTCTAATGGGAAAATTTGTGTTTTTCAGAGCTGAACTTCATTAGTCTGTGTAAAAAGAAAGACTGTTGCTTTTTGTAATCCAGTGGACTTCYCTCATAAATTCAGAGAAAGTTGTCAATAAACGAATTGCATGTGCAGTCCAATCCTCTTTTTTCATCTTTCCCTGTGACTAGATGAAACATGCAAGCTAAAAAGAAATTAAGATTTTAGTATAAATTAAAATTATTTTTGGATTCATTTGATTTTTAAAAACAATACAATTTTTTAGTCTTAATTTCTGTAGTCATTGTTTTCACAGACTCGAGAGGAATTGTATTTACCATATGTCAGCAAACAGGCAGCAGCAGTGCCAGCTTATCATTCAGGCTGGCCTCTCTTTGTGAAGAGGTTATTTTARTTGGTATTACTGTTGGTAAAATAAGTAATGTTGTCTTTGCACCAGCAAAATTTTAATAGTAAACATTAAATCCTGGTGAGAATGTTCAAATAAAATTCCCACTTTATTTTGTTCTCTCTCCTCTTCCTTTGTAGTTTAGGGAGAAGTTGGGATGGTAGGTGAGTTTGAGAGCTCCTTCAAAGAGGATTGATTAGTAATGAAAATGAAACCAAGCCAAACTGAATTATAATCAACAAGTAGGGAAAAGTAGTTGATGACAGGAAATTTGTTTTAGGGTACTTCTGCTTAGAAACATGAGGYTGTGGAAACTACAAGGAGAACAATGGTAGAGAAATATTCTTTTTTACTATGTGGGATCACAGATAGTGACTGACAGTAATACGTTAGAAAATCAGAAATTTATCTTAAGCATGATCACCAAATAAGAAATCTGTATTATGCAGTAATGGCATAGTTAGGCAAAGTTATATTGTACTGGAAGCAAGCACTTCTGAATTTATGAATCACAGTATAATGCTGTAAATCCCAGCCATTCTCCACCTTCCATTTTGAGAGGAAGAGATGGACTTAAATGTCAAACCTTCTGTGGCAAAAGGATTTCTTAGACTTTACCAGTGTCAACTGCAGCAAGAGAAATGCTTTCAGAGCAGCTGTTCAGGAGCCAAACTCAGTCTGAGTAGTGTAGCAGTGTGGTTTTTTTGCTGAGATCACCTTATTAGAGCAAGGTATGTCTCAGAGTGCCAGGCTTGAGCAAAGACTAGAAGATGGATTAAAGCAGGAAGGAGACAGTATCATTAAGTTCAGAAAAGCCAAAAGGGGTTTCTGTACATACTTGTCCCAATAAATGTGTCAGACCCTTGTCTGCCAGAAGGGAATGAGAGTCTTAGTTATGTTTTGCAGACTTTATGAGAAGGGACTATTATGATTGGTGCTACCACTGATAAGTAAAAATCATGCTGCTGGTGTAGTGTGAAGGAGGGGCTATCAGGCCTATGTTGGTTCTTTTCACTTTCCCCTCCCACTCCTCAAGAAATCTACATGGTTCTAGAAAAAAAAAGGAAGATATCTAGCACTCATTCGTGTTTTTACATTGCTTGTAAAATGTGAACTTTTTTTTTTYCMAWTTTTTTTTCCCATAGTCATTAGGCCTTGTCTGTGTGTTCCTGGCATAGTTTTGGGGCAGTGTTCATTGTTACATTTTTAAAACTGTTCGGGTCACCAAAATGGAATTCCTCCTTATACCAAAGATCTGTGGCCAAATCAAAATCCTTTACACCACAAATATAATGGTGTTGCCAGACCAAGTTTCAAGACAGTTGCCTCCAAATTCATTCAAAATTTGTAGTAAAGGAAAATACTCAGACAGGTTGGTAGTGAAAGGGTAACATAGTCAAGGCGCTATATTACAGTGAGACTTAATGTCATTTTGAAAAGTTTCTGAAAAATAATGAGGATTCCTAAATTACTTTCTTGAAAATACTACACCATCCTATGAACGCATTTCCTAACTATGCCAGAATGTTGCCTATGAAAACACTGAGTTCCTCAGTGCGACTGTTAGAACATTGTTACTTTGTTATCTGCCTTTGCCAGATACAAAATGCAGGTGACCATGTACTGCTAAGTGGAGAGAGTAAAGAAAATCACAGTCTGAGTTTTTGTTCTAGACTGTATTTCTCGTCACTGTTGGGACTAAAACCACAGAGACTGAAAATGGTACCACGGATTTTTATCACAGGCGTAAATGAACGTTATGTCTAAACTTCTTTTCAAAATGCTATTGATTTCTTAAAATAATCTTGCTGCCTTACCAGAGAGACTGTTAGTTGCACTTCTGTGTCYTTAGTCTTTAGAAGATAGTGTTTCAAGAGCAAACACACCTCTCACAGTATCTGTTTGCATATATTGTTTGCATATATATAAGTGTATACTGAAATCAGAGCCACTGTGAATAGCCTTGCATATATGCTGTCAGCCTGGATGGGCTTCACAGTTTACTGTCATAGTGATCTGTAAGTGAAAATAAACCTGGAACTGGCTGAATAAATTTAATATGAAAGGTTACTGCAGAATAGGTAAATTAGTCCAATTGAGTTCAGCACAAACTAAAAAGTTCACAGTGCAGCTTTTCTTGGAGCAACTTGTCATGCTGCCATACCCGGAGCACCTGTGCTGCCTCGTTTGTACCAGCCTGGGGTGTTGCACAGCCCTCGGTGAGATCATCAAGCGGTCACAGCTTAACCGGAAAGATCAGAATGTCATGAACACCGACATAAGGCAAGTGCCACCCAACGTGGTGAAAGAATTCTGTCMGTTCTGTTAGCAGGAGACAGCAAAAACAAGGTTGTTTTCTGTCTACAGCTTTTTTTAAGTCTACATTAGAGAAACAGAAGAAGGAAGCTGATTTACTGATACATGAGGACCACATAGGCATCAAAAAATCTTGTATTAGTGTCTGACAAAGCAGACATACTGACAGGACATCAGAAAATACCACAACAGAGTGCTGTATTCCTAGTAAAGCTCATCTGCCGTGCAGCACATGGTTTACTGTTMATCGTCTTCTAGTCCGAGTACGTAGCTGGGTTGAAAAAAGCATAAAGARATAGTCACTTGGGCATCTTAAATTGGACATGAACTCAGGATCCTCCTCTAATGCTTTTCAGTAATCAGGAGGACAAAAAGTTATCTTAAGTTCCCTCTTTTCTTGCATCCCTACAAAGAAAGGAGGGAAAGAAAAGGAGAAAGATTGTGTGCAAACTCAGTGGAAACATCAAAATGAAACAAATAAGTCTTTTAAGGTTTTTGCAGTGTGATTTTGCAGGAAATGCAGAAGTGGTTTCTTAGTAAAATAGTATTCATGTACTTCTTTTCTCTACATAATAAAATGTTAAAAAATAGAACCTTTAAATAATAAAAAGAACATTGCTACTGGCGATGGGCAGAATAGTTCCCAGCTTAACTAATGTAACTGTACATTCATACTGGATCTGTGTCAACACACATTAAAAATACTTCATCAGTTTAACCCATTTAGCCTGCTAAGAGAATCTTGGGATACCACTGCTACTAAATGAATTAAGAGAACCAGCCAGTCTAGAAAAGAAACCTTTGAACATTTAATTTTTCAGCTGCATAGTGCACTGTCTGACATGCATGTTGTCTCAGAAGGTATCTTGAAAAGAAATAGTACACTGACAGTTGAAATGGAGTGTTTCGTACGCTTGTGTCGTTTTCTTTTTGGGTATATAGGTTTAGACTGAATCCTACAAATGCTACTACCAGTATAGAGATTACTCAGTGCACAAAGTCATTTATAGGATCTGTGCATTCCTTTTTCTTCTGTTCCTTGTTAATTTTTTTCTTTTTCTTTGGCATCTGATCCAAACTCCATTACAATCACTGGAGAGTTAAATTTCGAGGAACTTTGAAAAAGGCCCTTGTTAAGGGAGGCATGGATAGTTTCAAATTTTGGTCTTGATCCTTTGAAAGTTTAAATGTAAATTACAGACTTCTCAGCTTATGAAAGAACTGGACTTCAGCTCTTCATGTTGCAGAAAGCACTCATGAACTCTGAAAACTAAAGGCAAAGACCCTAATTTTATTAACACCAGAAGCTACTATAAAATGCTTAAATAAACGTTCCATTTACTGGTAAAGTAACATTATTTTTATACCCCACTACATAAAAGGGAAATATGCAGAGTAAATGAATTGAACATTTAAGAATTTTCTTCATATTTGAAATTTGACAAACAACAATGTTCCACTGCAGTTTTCAAGGATAATTTTACTATGAAGTCTTGCACAAAGAAAGAAAAGAAAACCTAGTCAAGCAGTTTTCATGGCACATGATCATTTTCAAAGGACAAAACTGGTTAGTTGCGTTGTATTACACATAAACACTTGACATAAAGGTGAACTTAAATGTTCTAGAGAAGTATTTTCCTTAGTTTCTGCGTTGGGATGTTTTTTCTGTACGCAGCTGCAAGACTCCCTGAAATACAGGAAGGAGGTCTGAAGCATTCAGCTGAAGAGAGATAGGGAGATTTCCTGGGTAGTAAGAAAGTCTTTTACGATCCCTGTTAGCTACAATTAAAGACCAACGTGAAGAAGTTTCACTTCATTAGAATACTGTATGCTATTTTCTTTTGATCAACAGTTTTTCTGTTTGGGTACAAAAAAGTACTCTTCTGAGCCTATTTGGCTGGATTTGCTAAGAAGAGAATTTAAAGTAACTTAACCATCCATGTAGAAGGAGTCACCATTCTGGGTAATTGCTGATGTCATTGGCAGGCAGATAAGGAGGCATCACATTATGCTCACTTCTACTTTATTTGAACTATAAATAGAGGACTTGAGCCCTTATGAGTGAAATACTCCCCTCCACTTGCATTAAATAGCAGGCTTACAGCTTCCCTCCATCCCACACATCTATCGTATGTAATGTGTTTATCCTTACAGATGTCAGTATCTGTTGCAGACCTTTCTACAAAAGATGAGGGAGATTGCTTAGCAGCTATTACATTGTTTTACTTCTTAAAATCAATCCAACTTTTTTTTCTCTAATTCTAACTCTAAGCTGTCACTAGTCCTCTTCAATGAAATCAGTAGTTATTTTGTACCTAGAAAATGTGAAAGATCAGACCCAGATTTTTCTTGGGGTAAAAAAAAAAAAAAAAACAAAAACAAAAACAAAATAAGCTTGCCATAGACATCAGAGTGTATTATGACAATTCAACCTCTATTTTCCTGCAAAATATTTTTGAGTCTCGTAGTTCGCACCCAGTCATAGTGACCTGAGAAAAGCCATTTTTGCTCATTCTTGAAATTTTTCTTCATTTAACTACTCAGGCAGGATAGGAAAATAGAAATCTSGTTGATTCCTCAGCACAAAGCTGTTAGTTTTACTAGTGTATTTGAGGTTAGAATCAATAGACCTGGGAAGAACAATCTCTGCCTTGTCCCTCACTTTCATCATAGTATTTTCTTAGATCTTCTATCTTTAGGTAGAAAGCTACCTTTAGATTCTTCCAAAGAAAAACTACATCATAAATATTTATTTTATGTTAAGATTATTTTTATTAGATTTACTCCTTGGATATGAAAAAAGAACATGTCAGAATTATTCCCTGTATAGAGCATCAAGGGGAGTTACAAATGTGGAAGGGAAATTTTTCCTTCTGGAGAGTCTTCTATAAAATTAGACTACTTTCTTTGCATTGTTTGAGCGCTCTGTCCACATCCTAAATGCCAGTTGCACTGGCAGTTTGGTTCTACATATGCCTAATGCTGGGCACTGCTTAGTGTTGACTTTCCTCCACAAAGCCTCTAAGATTAGAATATTGAAGGATTTTCATATTACCATTACTAAAAATAGAAATAATTTTTAATAATACTTACCTCTTTTACTTTTTATTGTCTTTCTTTTACCTGGGTATGAAGGACTAATGGCAGTAGCTAATTGCAATATGGAGAGTTCTGTGAAAGGTTTCTCATAAAAATCTGCTAATGTATTTAAGTCATAGAGATTTGAGTAGCATCTGGCTTTCTAAATCCAGTGGAGTAATAATAGCTTAAACTGTTCTGCATGCTCAGAGTAAGACTTTAAGTCATTTTCTGCTGATTTATTTCCATACTTTATCAGACTTTATCAGAAACTTGTGGTTGATAGAAGTTTTATGAAACCAATCTTTTTTTTTGCTTCTTGAGATAAACCTTAAGTTGCCATAATGAAGGTGTTTATGTATCTGTATTGGTGAGAAACCAAACTGATATTTTTTCACGGAAGTGACATGATTATTAGAGTGACTGAATTTAGCTATGAGCTTTTAGTTGAAATTGAATTTAAAGATCAGAATGAATGAAATCAGACACATCTTTGCAGCCTTTCACAGGAAAGCCTCTAAAATTCATTACAATTTAATGACTGTTTAGCCTTCTTTTTGCTCCTTTAATACAGCAACCCAATTAGAAACAGTTGATTTTAGAACTTTGGGCATTTTAGATTAGCGGAATGGGAATCCCTGGTTTTAAGGAGCACTAAATCTGTATCAAAACTTAATAGATTTTGCATGATAATAAAAAATGTAACTTTATTTTGATAGCAGTATAGATCTTCATGTACTGTCTATCTTCTCAGTTTTAAATTGTTCCCTGGCAGTATGTTTTGGGAGGTTCCCCCTATACATCAGTCAAGGTAACCTTTCTCTGAAAGTAACTGATACCACCTCCTACAGAAGTGTGTGTTACTGTTACCTACASTGGAATGGTACATGGCATAGAACACCGAAGCAGATTCTGGAATTTGTTATCATGACAATCTGGTGACAGTAAGTAGTATGTAAATTGTTATCAGACACTCAGATAAGTCCATACAGAGCATTTGCTCTCTGCTATTGTCCAAARAATGAATTTTGATTTAGATAATGCTTCTAACTTCTGATTTCTTGGAATTTGGCTAATGAAGTTGATGCATTTTTTGAAACCTGAACAAATAAAAAATGAAAATTTGAGGGTTTTTTTTAACAGATTTTCTTCATGACCTGGAATAAAAGACTACATTTAGGCTAGTTTATATCACTGCAATGACGTATTGCAAGACAGTAAATTGATTTGATGGGCAGTAGTGCTTTCATAAATTTCGTATCTCATAAATGTATTATTATCAAGGATGGATTTTGATGAAATGATTTTTTTTTGTTCTTATATGTCAAGCAAGTAGTAGCCATGTAATACAGTATTGTCCCATAAATTTTTCAATAACTGCCGTTCTTCGAAAGCTTAAATTTATTTACGTAGCACTAAAATGAAGTTTGATTCTCTTACTACTTTTATTTTGACACTTGTTARGATCTGTTTTCAATGAATGAATTTGCTTTTATTTCTGTCCCTGTGCACATGGTAGTACATTTTTTCATCAGAGGTCTGTTCGCAAAACTGAGGGTGAACTATGTTCCTTGTGCTAAATGCCCACCAACGGTAGTCTTATGGTCAAAAGAAACCCTTGTGAATGCTCCCTAGTCATGATATTACTGGCACTGTGTCATGCACAGCAGATTCAGCAAGTGGCACAGTGGGATCATGGGTGTTTGCTATGATATAACTGCCATAACAGTTAGCACAGAATTGTAGTTAGCCACCATCTACAGTCTGCTGCATTGCAGGTGTCTTTTACCTGAGAACTTACTTTAGGTGAGATTCTGGTGGGACCATGCACTTACAAGTCATGTTTTTAATGCTTTATTTAGAGGACAGTTTGTGTTTTTGCTTTACAAATAAACAGCAAAACCTACATGCAGACTCTTAATTCTGATGTTCCTTTTTACTGATAGGTTTTCTTTGCTGGCTTCCTGTTCTTGGAGGATACATTAATGGCAGTCTTGGGGTATAGCTAGAGTCTGGATTACAGAGAGAAACAAATTAACTATTACTGAAGTACAATAATGACTCTTCCTATTTTCACAGTTTTTTGTTAACTGCCTTACAGATGCACTCTGAAGAGAGAACTTCTTTCAGACAAATGTGAAGGAATGCAGGCATGCATGAAAGAAGTGATCTTAAGGAGGGCAAAAAATAAAATTTCAGTGCTTGGTAAAAGAGGTAAGAAGTATAGTGCCATTAACTTGGCTTAAATGAATGTTGTTTCCCCAAATACACAGATCTTGTGCTTAGTGGAATGTTGCATTCTTGTTGCAATCAAAGAATGTGGAATGTTTTCCTTTCATGCCCTTTCTTTTAACAGAATTTGAGACCATGTGATTTCCAATAACTTTATGGGAAGTTATATTATTGTCAGATATATTGACAGTACTGACTTATGAATTTAATGTGTTCTCACACAAGAATCAAACCCAGCTGAAAGAAATTCAAGTTTTAATAGCCACATGGTCTGTGAGAACTCTTAAGTGTAGAAGGGGGTTGACTCAGATGGTTCAACCCCTTTCATTTTTCTTCTCACTTGAATCTGTTCAGGCAATCTGAGGTCATACTCTCTTCTTATCTTCCACAATTAGTCCACTTTGATCACTCAGCTATATCTCTTAGGCATAGAACAAGTTTAGATGCTGCAGCAAGAGTACAGACACTGCCAGGTTGCACTTAGAATCCTGCCACACTTTGGTGCTAGTCTTTCCATCACTGACACAAGACTTCAGGTGAACTATCCTCTGCTCCWCCTTCATCAACAACTGCCTGGAAGGCCAATGTGTCTCTAGGCCCTTATGATTGCAAAAGAAATGGAAAACAGTGAAGGTGAAAGGGACTAACAGTTTCAGTGATGGTAGTGGCATTTTGCAGTTCTAAAGGCAAGACTAGCATGAAACTSAGTGAAAAATACTATAGCCAACCCTATTCTTGTTTGTTTAGTTCTGGGGAAAGATGACCGTTTTTCAGAAGGGAGGATCAGCCAGGCAGTTTATTGTTTTGGAAGTGAGAAGATGAGAATTAAAGATAAGCTTGGATGGTGCAATGATTCTCACCACTGAAAGTCTTTAATGATTGTAGACTAGATTTGGCAGCTGCAGAAGTTTTGGAGTGAGGTTTACAGAGAGGAGAATATAAMCATTGCCAGAATATTCCAGTGTTGTTCCAGAATATTCTAACAAGAATGTAATGGAATTGCTGTGAAAAGCTCTACTGTTCTTTAGTCATTTTTTTAGGAAAAGTTCGAACTTTTTCATTTTTAGTATTTTAAGGAAGAGATGTATACTCTTGGAACATTTGTATCATAAATAAAACAAGTATTTACCTGAAAACATCACGGTGCTGTCTTTGATAGCATTATGTGGACATTGCTAGTTCACTTTYTACAAAGACATGTACCACTCTGTGTAGCATTATGCAAAATCTGTGAGAAAAAAAGAGAAATAAAAAATTAATCCCTCGCTTGAGTTTTAGCATAATGCAAATTCTATTTTTCTCCAAAAAAGTCTTTGATTAAATAGATACAAATGTTGAAAAGTTACTAAACCACACAATACAGGTTTGCAACTCCCTTAATCACAGAATCTCAGAATATTTGAGGTTGGAAGGCATCTCTTGAGATCATCTGGTCCAACCCCCCTGCTACAGGAGGTTCACCTAGCACAGGCTGCTCAGCATCATGTTCAGCATCCAGGGATGGAGACACCACAGCCTCTCTTAGCAACCTGTTCCTGTGTTCACAGTAAAATTGTTTTTCCTTAGATTCAGATGGGACTTTCTCTGTTTCAGTTTATGCCCATTGCCTCTCATCCTATCACTGGGCACCACTGAAAGGAGTCTGGCCCCTTTCTCTTTCACCCTTCTTTCGGATATTTAAGCACATTGATAACATCCCCCTGAGCTGCCTTTTCTCCAGCCTGTGCAGTCCCAGCTCTCTCAGCTCTCCTCATCTGAGAGATGCTGCAGTCCCTTAATCACTTTTGTGGCCCTTTGCTGGACTTACGCCAGTCTGTCCATATCTCTCACCTACTGGGGAGCCCAGCACTGGACACAGCTGCCAAGTGCTCAGCAAAGGGGCAGCTTGCTGGAGATGCTCTTCCTAATGCAGCCCAGTATGTCACTGGCCTTCTTTTCCACGAGAGTGCGCTGCTGGCCCAGATTCAGCTTGTCCAACAGGACCCCCACGTCCTTTTCGGCAAAGCTGCTCTCCACCTGGTCATTCCCACCAGCCTGTAGTAGTGTGTGGTGTTATTCCTCTACATGGTCAGGGCTTTGCACTTCCCTTTGTTGAACTTCATGAAGTTCCTTTCTGCCTATTTCTCCAGCCTATGGAGCCCCCTGAATAGCAGCACAACCCCCTGGTATATCAGCTACTGGTGTATCACTTTTGTATTGTCTGCAGACTTGCTGAGGGTGCCTTTGGTCCCATCATCTGGATAATTAATGAACATGCTAAACAGTATCGGCCCTAGTATTGACCTCTTGGGGACACCAGTAGTGACCAGTCTCCAGATGGATGCTGTGCTGCTGATCACAACCATCTGACCCTAGCAGTTCAGCCAGTTTTCAACCCACCTTACTGATCATTTATCCAGCCCRCGCTTCATCAGCTTGTCTACAACAGTGTGCTGGGAGAAAGTGTCACAAGCCTTATTAGAGTCAAAGTAAACAACATCCACATAATTCTACAGTTAAATTTTTAATATTTAAAGAAAAAGGAATTCCATGTGTATGTTCTCACAAAGATTCAGTCTGATAGAAATATTTCTTAAACAGGGAAGAAGTCATTCTATTAAATATGGAAAAATTAATGGCCTGAGACTTTGCACAGGAGCTGGTACATTACCTAAGAAAGTTAGTTCTGCTGAATATCTACAAAGATCTGAAATTCTGAAAGTTGGTGGTAATAGTTTCCTCCAGAAGATCACTACAAACCATAGAACAGACTATGCCTCCTATTTTGAGTGAACTATATATATCACCCTTTTTCAAGTGTGTGCACTTAGAGGCAAAATACTTGCATGCCTATAGTGAAAATAAAAGTGGCTAATAGAAACTTGACAAGATAACTGTATCCTAGATAAAATCATTTTTATCTGAGTGAAAAGAAGGTGATTCCAGAAATCAGAATTCTGGGACAGAAGTAGAAGACACCAGTACTATTTCTCTGATTCAGACATCCAGATAGGATTAACATAGACAAATGACTTGCACTGAAGACTGTTTATTTAATTCCCTTACTTTGGAATGCTGTATCATTATTGTTATGCAAATGTATATACCAGTAATAGTCTGCATTTCTATGCCAATATGCAACAAGATTAAATATACAAGAAAAAATCAAGAAAGTATGCTGACATCTTTGTGAAATTGTAATTGCGGAGACGCAGATGCTGTCACTGAGCACGTAGTTGAAATGGGCAGTTACGAACTTAAATGAACTTAGATGAACTTGAGTCCTGAGATGTCTTGCAGCAATCACAGGGAGTTTTTGTTTTCTTCCAGAATTTTTACATTCTTTTGAATAGGTCAGTTGAAGAGGGAAAGAGTATCATTAAAGAGTGAACAGATCTTTTGCAGGAAACCACATTCATGGCTCTAAAGTCTGACGAGATTTTCACAGATTGTTCAAAGACACATTTATGCCAGATTTTCATGTTATTAGTGAAACTAAAATAATTATTCTAGTTATATTTCTAACAATCATKTTAAGCAATGGGCCAGATTCCTATTAACCAAGCTATTTTTAATCCTCTCCAAATGGAGCTTTATGTGGGTGGTAATTACCTCTTTAACTTTACAGAAGYGAATATATATTCCCTTTTTAGAGACAGGTAAAAGAAGGGGTGATGGAGAAGCATTCACGCTAGCAGAGCACCCTTTAAATTTGTTACTTCCAAACTTCTCTTTTCTTTTTCCCCCAAATAACAGTGGATCGAGTTTGATGCTAATGAATGGTTGATTTCACAGCACTGGAGATTAGAAATCCATTTACACAGATAATAGCTTTGGAGGGTTTTTCTCTCACAATTCAGGCAGTATGACTCTAAACTAGGGACCCAGGTAGAATCTGTGTTCACAGCTCTTACATCCTGATTTAGCTTTTACTCAAAACTTTCTYAAACAAGCTGTCATCAAAATCAGCTGATTTTTTTTTTGTTTAATAGTCAAGTGAAAAGTTGAGTTTCCTCTACGTGGTACTCATAACAGTGGCTGTCAACATTGTCAGTGTTGGCTGGATTGGAATTGCCAACTCTTTTTTATCTGGGCTTTGAAACAGGTGTTGAAGGGCAGTGACTTCTGGTATGTAATGATGAGCTGGAATTAAAAGTGAAGTTGAACATTCGTTGTATTTTCAAATCTGTGTACCTTTTTCTACATGCCAGCCCTCATAAACACCTACATCCTTGAAGAAATCTCTCTTTGAAGTTGAAATGTTTATGGCAATGTGGAATATTTAATCAAAGACGGTACTCAGGCCACACATAAACGGGTCAGATTGCAGCTTGAGGTGCCTTCTAACTTGAACCCCTGTGCAGAGACATTCACAGTGTGGATAGTTGCAGCTAGAGCTGTCTGCACTGGATTCTTGGCTCTCTTTCCTGCAAAGTTGCCAGGTGCAGAAAGGAGCACATGGTGTAACTCTGACCTTGTCTATGCTACAGTGAGCCAGAGTGGTTCCTTTTAAGTCACTGTCTGCCCAGGAGGGGAATCAGAAGGGCACATCAGAGTGCAAGTTTGCATGTATTTGTAGGTGGGGTAGACTCTGGTGTACTTAGCTGGAATCCCACTGAAAAATAGCAGTGAGACATGATCTTTCTGCGGTGTGATACAGGGTGCAGTTGAGGTCATCTAGACTCACGTCTTCCCATTTGAGGCTGATCAGAAAATGAAAGAAGAGAAAATAGCAAAAAAAAAAAAAAAATTATTAACAGGATTTTACCTTTCTTTGTAAATTGATAAATCAAAGTGGAGCAATGTTGACCATCTCTGCTTTTACTCCTTTTGGAAAATGACCAAAGGTAATCAAAATGGTCATGGGTGAGTGAAAACAAAAGAGGTTTCTGCGTGTTCTTTCTTGTATTCCCTATAACTTACTTAGAAATTTATGTTTAGCTGTCCCAAACAAGGCTGCACACTCTTAAAAATTTCAGCCATTGGGCATTACTAAGGAATAGCCTATAATACTTTGAAAGGGTTGCATCCAATACTCACTTGCAAGCTCACAGTTTCTGTTTACACTCTGCTGTGCTGACCTCCTCATCATTCTGAGCTGCAATTTCCTCACCTAYTCATGGAGGATTATAAATACTTGTCTTCCTCATAGGCCTGAGCAATTTCATGTCTGAAAGTTTTTGATACCCGGTGATGGAAAAGGATGTAGAACCATAAATTTTCATTAATGCTGCTGCGAATAGAATTCACATATTTAAATTGTAGCACACTACTTGCTATGTCTGTACAGTTAGAAAGAAGTGTTATTTAAAGTAAACTCCCTACTAAGAAAGATGACTAGGTCCTGGGGACAATTCTCTTAGATGAATTGGTGTTAACATATGGTTTTGAAAAACAGAGTTCTGAAAATCCTGTTACTATTTGGAGCATGGCTGCCAAAGCTGTTGGTTTCAAATAGATTTTCCAGAGCTATCAAACAAGAGATCAGAAGTAATTCAATTTTGAATATGCCTGTGACTGCAACTCATTTAAACATATGGACGCAGGTTAGAGTTTGGCGTGACTAATAGAGACAGTAGCAGTGAGCTGGGCAGACTTTCTTTCTGGGTCTTCAGGTGGTTTTGCAGCTAGCAGTGAATTTGTAGATGCTGTCCTTACAGGGCTAATAGTACCTGACTAAACGATTTGAAAGTGAGGGGAACAGTCTCTACCTAAGCTGCAGTCMCCACAGATTCTCTATTGCAGGTAATGGAAGATGAGCAGACTAACTCCAGTGAGTCAATTACATGAACTTCCCCTGAAAACATTAATATTTAATTTTAGGTTATTTTGAACTCAAAAAGTGAACTCAGGAATGCTACTTCTGCATTTTAAGTCCCCAGGAGATTTTATTATCAGTGAACCAGGTCTTGAGGTTTTTATTCAGTCTTTAAAAACTACTGAAGATATAATGTGCCCATGAACCACAATTAAAGATTTGTTCTGTTTAAACTAAACTACACAGGTTCACATATCTCTTGAAACAGTAAATATAGTATAAAAATATTTCAGGGAATGTTRATCACTGAGCTTACATTACTTGAAAAAGATCTACTAGCCTTTTTTTCTCACACTCTAGAGATTGTAACCCAGATGAAAGATGGATAAAATCTGGCTCAGGAGAAATCTTATTTTCTGGGTGGGATGGCAAATGTGTGTGGAAAAGAGTGATTATAATTTTGCCTACCAGTTACCAGCACCTCCTCTACCCATAAGGCTGTGGGAACTAATGAGAGAAAGTGAATGAAACCAGCCAGCCAGAACATCAGCGGGCCCCCAGCAGCAATGGTGAAATTGGTCCAGCTGGACATGTTACCATCCACTAGTGGAATGGCATAGAGCACCAACTGTCTTTACTACTGTCTCTTCACTCAGCAATATTAGGATTTCATTCTGGAGGACTTAAATCTCAGAAGGAAAAGATACAGCACTATGGATATGGAGATCTAGCTGTGTATATTTTAGAGCATTGTGATCTATGGACACAAATTGTGATCAAAGATGTTTCTTGTAATTCAAGACACCTGGCAATGAAACATTATTTTTGTCCCTTTACTAGTTACGTGTTGCAGTCACCTTTTACCTCCTCTCACCATCACTCTGTATACTGTTTTTATTGTTCTACTTTTTGAATAGAAATATCTGAGATTCCACCTAAGTACACTAGAGTCTACCTAACCTACAAATATATGCAAACTTGCACTCTAATGTGCTGCATTGGGTAGCTGTGTCCTATTGGAAAAGTAGGAAAACTAGTCTCTACTCCCTACAAAGGCCATGATTGTGCTGATCATAAGCTATCTGCAACTTGAATAATACAGTCCCTCCTATTCTGATAAGAATAGGAAAGGGTTTTGGATACATGTTCGTCCCATAAAGTGGCTTTTAACCTTTTTCCTTTCATCTTTTTACCTGCTTTTTTATCTTTTTCCCTTTTTTTGATGACAATACCATATCAAAAGTCAACAATGGATCACAACATTAAAGAGAAGGAGTAAAATAACCTGGCTCTTCCGTGGTGCTATAGATACGCAGCATTATTTCCCACACATTCTATCTATGATGTATATTTCTTCTTTTAGGATTTATAGTAATTAGCTGTGAGTCCTCTTGTCGCTATTCTTAGCTCTAGCTGCCCCTATCTGCGCATAGTGATACTGTGATACATTGCTACCTGTCACACAAATTTGATTATAATTCAGTTCCTAGGTGAGAAATACACAAGATAGAAGGCCTTGGTGCAGTCAAGGAGACAGAGGTTAAGGGGTCCAAAAAACTAGAAAGCTCTTAGAGATTGCCTTTTTATAACTAACACTGACTGTACTGACAGATATGTGATAATAACAACTTCCTAGACCTCCAGGAAGTGCCTATGGACCACTGATGGTTTACAGAGAATTTAGTTTACTGAATGTTCACTGGTTACTGCAGATGAGGATGGAAGACTTACTGAGTTAGAATCTCTGGGGATTTTGTTTTAGACAGAAGTATTTTCTGATACAGCACAGAGCTAAAAAATCCTACTGGATGTTTTTTATATATGTCAACCTTGTTCCAATTAAAACATTTAATATATTTGGCATTTAAGTTAGACTTAGTTTAATAATAGAGCTTAGAATATCATTTGAGATTAAGGAGGTAGAGTCTTAAGTCTTTATCATCTTTTTCAATCTCTTCAAGTTCTTGTCAGTGCTTTACCAATTCTTTTTCTAGGTTAAAGCACATGCAGAAATTTCCAATGTTTTATGAGAAACAATGACTCATTTCCATAACAAAGTGTAAAAAAAGTAACACTATGGCCTTAAAGTAGATGAGAGATCCTGAGATTCCTTGTTAAAAATAATAAGTGCACTGAATCATTAAAAATGCTTGTGTCAGTTCACAAATTTGAGATGAGACAAGAAAAATTCTGACTGAGTCTCAGTGGCAAGTACTTTTATTTTTTCAGAGGTCAAGGGATATTTTTAAAGAAGCATGTTTTTTCCTTCTCATTGCTGATTAGCCTATTGCATCTTTGTTCTTATTTGTACTGAATCCTTTCTGACAGCATTCAGTCCCTTCCACACAATATGAAACTACTAAATGTCATGGAATGTAAAGCTTAATAGAGGTTATCAGTCTTTACTTKCATGGCTGATGAAGGGTAAGAAAATGCAGGTTTCTTCCCATATTAAAAAGTATTTGATTCATGTTTTACCTCTGTCAAAAAATTCTGTCAGTGTTGGTGGTCACAATGAAATCTCTTTAAGTACAAAGACATCAGTCTGTTCAGCAGATGTAGTACAATGGATAGCATTAACTGCAGCCCATGAAATGAGCATAAAAAGACAAACAGGATTATCAGCAATTACCTGTGTAATTACTGAAGAGGCAGGAAAAGGTCTGCTTTGTTAAAAGCATTGTTTTTAAGAGACAGGATATTTGATCTGCCTTTAACTTTCATTGTGCAGTTATATCTTCTAAAACTTTGGCAATTTGCAACTGATGTTTTAGTTACGAAGAATGTTAATGTGACAGCATGTCCTCTCTCAGTGAGGAAAAGGGGGTGGCATGAGGCAAACAGCTGTTACAGATATTTTGATAGTAATCATTTCAGTAGACTTAACTTTTCAGACAAGGCTTAATTGCTGACTGAAGGCTTGGGAACAGCCAAGCTAAAAACCTTACTTTTCGTCAGCATTTCTTTACAGTCATGATTTTGTACTTAGCAGTTATTATCTGCTACCACCAACAACTTGATAACATTAAAWTTTCTAAGCTTCTGAAGGCAGAAATTGCAACCTCTGTTCCAAACTAGGTCCAAGCATGTTATGTATCCCATGAGTTAATCCCACCACACGAGTTTCTTTATAGTACCATGACAGGAGCTGGGAGCAGGGATGTTCAAAGTGCTTTTGTGTTTAGTTCTCCTTGAGAATCAGAAGAGCGAAAGAGGAGGCATTGTGAGTGAGGGAGGCCCGAGAGCCTGAGAACTTAACACTAGGAGGCAGGCAGATCCAGAAGGCAGGTTTGAAAGCTATCTTTCCGCATATTTCTTATGAGAGGTACAGCTCAGACTTAAGGTTTATTCTTGTAGCATGTAAAGTTGCTCACAAAGATGGAAACATAAATACTATTGAATTATAGATATCACAGAAAGACAGGTGTGTTGCTGAGAAAAGGGCCAGAAAATGATCTTTCTTATCCGCTCATCCAGAAGAACTAAAACACATGCAGATTTAAAAAAAGTACAGAGAAAACATTGTTTTCAAACAAATTTCTTGTACTATCCAGGCTTAGTCTAGCTCTTGTTCTAACTTGGTTTTGCTACAGACCCACCTCTGCTCTGAGTTCCCAACAGCTGACAGTCCACCTAGAAATTGTGGCAACTTCTACTTCGGACCTGAAAGCCGTAAGAGGGTATCCCAGAGATAGCTGAGACCTGATTTAAGGCATGCATCCTTGGCAACTCTCATCTACAGAGCCCCAGAAGCAATAAAAAGTTGTTTTCCCCTATCAGAATCTTTGTAGTAAGGAGAGAAGARTTATCTTTATTGACATTAAGTTCTCTTGAAGCAAAGGAGAGTGCATTTAAAACACTTTTTCTTGTATTGCTGCCTTCACAACCAGAACAATACAGGCATCTCTGATTTGGCAGAGCTGATTTTTAAGAGTTGATTTTAAAAGCTGATTTTGTTTTGCTCTTGCAACAGGTTGAGCAGTATAAATGCCACACTGAAACAAAAGAAAACACGCTTTCAGCCAGATTCTCTTCTTACAGCCCTGCAAACCCACTCACTCCAATACAGTGGTAGCAGCAGAACTGAGAAAAATGTTTTAACTCCACAATCCCTCAAATATCTTTACCTCTGGCAGGATTAGGGAGACAGAAAAAAATGTTATCAGAACAGCTGGAGCCAAGTGTTAGGCTAAAGGTTGAGAAATAAGTATAGAAGTTGTTTTTGTTCCGCCACATCTCAGTTACAGATTTGGAAATCACAAAAGTGTCTTGTTGGGTAAAGAGACTACACTCTGTTAAAACATCTTTAATAAAGCAGCAGCCCACWGTCTTACTGGAATAACTTGTGTGTTTGTTTTGTTTATTGTACTATGTGTTGTGATGGTAAATAATAATACATTTCGATACTGCCTGTAGAAAAGCCGTGATTCACCCTAAGTGTCTTTGGCTTTTTGCCGTAATAAAGACGGCGAGGGGTCTGAATTCAAGCGTAGTTTTCAGTGTACAAGAGGGAAGGGAGAAATCTAGCCCAAAATTGTGACCTACAGAAAATGAGACTGGTTAGGAGGATGTAGTTTTATGTGATTATCAGCAAGTAACTGTCAATTTTCTTTTCTTTCTGTCAGTAAATGCTGTTTCCTGTGATATCTGGGCACAGGAAGAATAAAAACAGTCTTTCTGCAACATGTAAGAACAGACAGCCATGGTAGATTGCTCACTGCTAAACAAACTAAGCAGAAAAGAGATCTGAGACATAAAAGACAACTATTTTTTGACTTCTGAAAGCTCCTTTACAATGCCTGTAAACATAAAATAGATCCCTGGACTTGAGAGTTAACTCAGCTCTAGTGGATTGTAGGAACCTGACTGTTATGATCTTGCTTGTGGAATGTATACAAAGAGCATCCAGATTTTTTTTTTTTATCAGTGTTTGCATTTGGACGTTAGTGTTTTATTATGTGAAAGTAGCTCCCCCTAGTGATAAGAAACACTCATAATTTCTGTCTGTATTTCCGAGGCAAATGGAGTTATATAACAAAAAGCTTGCAAGCTGGCCTTGATTCAGCAACAACTATATATATACATATACACACATACACACACACATACATATGTATGTGTATATCTCATTCTGAGATGTGAGACATGTTAACTTCAGTAGATTCATGAACTGGCCTTGCTCAATTGAAAGGCAAGAGCTCATGCTGTTCATTGTTAATTAGTACAGTATTCCTGTGCCAATGGAATTTTAAAAATAACTTAAAATGGTATTTTAATTGCATTACAGTTAAGGGAAAAAATCTGTAATTCATTATTCACTTCATATTTTGTTGTATTTTCATGATATTACTTTACTCACTTAATTAGTTTTAATCCCTCATACTGTAGAATTAATCAGTTAAATTTTGCTAGTTTGCTCAATCAGTGTGTTGTGGAGGTTGAAGTTGCCTGTAATTACCATCCCTCCTTCTCCGTGAAGCACTGGGCCCACTCTCTACATTTTGGAGAATTGTAAAATCTTTGAGGAAGGTGCTGGGCATTTTACCTGATCCCAGCAAAGCAGTTAGGGGCTGCTTAATATTAACTTTTAGCTTAACTTTAGGCATGTGAAGAATCTGTTTGAGATTAAGAAGACAGTAACATAAGACATTAATGGACAGAGTGTGGATCTTTCTTCCAGATCATTTTGCCCTTATGAAGAAGATTCTAATTATTCTTCAAATGTCCTGTAATGTTGACAGAGTATTTGTGAGGTTTCAAAAAGATTTGCACAGTATATTTTAACCTTGAACATTTCAGGCTTAATTCAATACATTTGCGAGGTATATGTAAATTTCTGTGTAGAACTTTCAATTTCTCTTGCTTTTTTGTTTTTCTGTTTGCTTGGGTTTTTCTGCTCTAAAAATGAATCAAGCCATAGTCTGAACTTGGGTTCTTCTAGAAATTATGTTCACTCTACATTAAATTTTATGATTTAGATTATGAGGTTTTAGATGATGGTATGATTTTGAGAAATACTGTTATACTCTTTCTCTATCACGGAGCTGTTACTTTTGCTGTTGTTTTTCCCTTAACRTAACAAGAATTAGGGCTGCTGGCTGTGCATGAGAAAAGTTATTCTCCTGTCAGGCCCTTTCTCTGTGACCTCTCATGAATATTGGGAACATATATCTGAGAAAAAACTGGCTGTTGGAAACCCACAGGAACTGATCAGTATTTAGCCTAGTTCTTTCCAAATCAAAACAATTTTTTCATACTTCATATATTCTTTAGCATCCCTTTGGATCATTATTCTTCTCTGCTGGTTAGTGCTCTACTTCTCTAGCTTGACAGTTGATCGTTTACTGTTAAACAACAGGAGAATCTGTTTCTGGAAGGCAGATGTGGAAGAATCTGCTTTTTCTAGAGAAAAATCTGATCAAGTGCCTGCTCTGGAAAATGCAAAGAAGAAATACTTAAATTGATCAGAGACTGGGAAATAAGGCACTTTGTCTCATACTGTGTCAAAATATCATTTTTGTTTCATTGCATAAGGCGAAATATAAGCCAAGTATGTGGTAAAATCAATGAAAACACTCGACATTGGACATACTGATAACTGTTATTAATTCCGAACGTGAGTTTTGCTCTCCATTCTTTCTTAAGTAATTCCATTGAGTTTAATTGGATGAAAAATAGTGATTGTAGTGTAGTCTGAAAATGAGTACACCTGGTTCATTATAGTAATACATTTTTTTGATCAATAAGGGGAAAATATGTACCCAGTAGTTACCATGTCAATCTAATGATAACTTAGTAAATTAGTTAGTATATTAAGCTGGAGAGAATGGATGCATATGACTGTAGAAGCAGGTAAGAATGTATCACTGAGACTTACTGACTCATCACTTTCACTCTTTCTTAAGGCAGCTTTCACTAATACATCACATGTGCTGCTTTTTACACTGCTACCCATGCTGCTGAGATGGAGGTTTCTGTATCTTGCAACTTAAATAGTGCAATGTGAAAGTCACTATTATCCATATCCTTTTATCTGTGTGGAACAGCAATGTGTCTAAGCCAACCAGTTGATCTGAGCTGCGTTTTTAGCTTGATTGCCACTTGTCATTTCTCAGAATAGTTCCTGTCTTCCAGTCCTTTGAAGTGAAGCTTCTGTATTTGAAATACACCTAGGCTTTGTAGGATTCGAAGAGCTTTACAGGCAGTAGTTCCACTTGTCTTGGCTGTATCACATGAAAATAATTTTTAATTTGAGGAGATCACTCTGCATATTTAGAATATCAGATAGCTGGGGTCATCTGGAAATCTTCACTCGGAAAATTAACATGTGCCAGCAATGTGAACATTTTATTAACAGGCTTATTAACAATGCTTTATTTTCCAAGATACTTACCAGCTTCAGACCTCACTAGTGATGGGAGGATTTCATTTAAGGAATAGTTGTCTCTAGTGACCTAAATCTCACCCTTTCCTTATTCAGCCAGATGTGCTCAGCCTGATCTTACCATTTAATCATGAAAATTAATATGAACTCCACTGTCTTCAGTGGTGATAGGAGAGCTCAGTGGGGATTTCTGTGAACATACCAAGGTGTGAATAAGAGTAGAAACTGGCTTTTTAGCACATTGTGTGAAAAAGAAATGTTTGTTTCGTAAATAGCATCTTTTTTTTTTTTTTCATATTACGTCCAGCTGTCTAACATAATTCTGATACCAGGCTCTCCACTGAAGGGAACTAAATCAGAACTGGGAGACATTTGGAGAGGAAAGGTTATATTAACAGTGTAGATTTACAGGTAGTTAAGAGAGATGAGAAAAAAGAAAAGCAAGTCAGAAAATCAGAAGACTTCTCTGTAATTTTTGATGCCCATATTCTGTGCTACAGTAATCTTAGCAGTGACTAAAGGAAAGGACAAACATTCCATTAACTTGTCACTCACAGGTTATCAAAGTAGGAAAGAAATCAAAACAAGTACAAAAATGAGCCGATATTTATCTTCTTGTACCTCACCTGCTATCCTGAATGTACAGGAACAGCAATCTTGCAGATCAGCTGTTCGCTTGTATCCCCTCTAGCTGTGCTGCAAAAGAGACAGCTGTGCAATGCCAAAACTTACAGTCATGTGATTGCTTAATAGCAAGTCCAGAGTGATTTCAAGGTTGTTCTTCCTAAAGCAAAATCCTTCAGTATTCCCGAGGACAACTTGCCAGGTGCTTCCTACCATCCTTATTTTTTTCCTCACTGTTTTCTAAGGAAATTCAGTTAATTGAAGGAGTAAGGATTTCCATATTTTAAAAAATCTCATTGTATCTTCCAAATTCTGTTATAATTAATTCAAGACTATTCTCAAACTCTCTCTTGAGAGGAAACCTTTTCTTTGGCTTAARGCATCTTGGCTCCACTTCCCTGAAATCTTTTAACAGCATTTTATCTCTAGACAGGATACAGAGTTCTAATCGATTGCTTCATGCATTAGCATGCCAAGATATCAAGTCTAAAACCTATTTTCTGGCATTAGTGCATGTACTGAGGGGCCCTTTAGAAAGATTGGATTCCTTGATTCCAGTGGCTGAACTTTGGCTGCAAAAGTTGTTTTGATGTTCTAACTCTGCTTCCAGAGACATTATCTTTATCCCATGTTTGACAAGACAAAAATAGAACAAAATTGTGCAGTATTGTCAAAAAACCCTGAACTTAATRTATCATGACTGAACAAAGCAGAAATGAAATATGCTTGTATCTCACTCCCCCGACATCATCTCTAGCTTTTTGGCAGAGAGGTATCTATATGCAACGAAGAATAGTGTATCTRCAATCACTGTGTTCTAACCTTTACTCAGAGCTGTACAAGACTTTCATTTCAGAATGTTGAATCAACCTGGCAATCTCAAATCAGTGGAATTTTACTTAAGTGAAAGTGAAAAGAGAGCCAGTTATACAAACAGATAAAAAAGGTGCTTAAGAGTACAATGAAAGGTAAAATTCTTAAATGACACCATAAGAGACATTATCAAGCTTTGCTTTTTTTCCCTTGTATCATACCAGAATCCTCTCTCACACATACTAAATTCTTTTCCAATTCTGGYTAAACAATCACATTTGAAATGCCAACGAAATGCAGATGTTCAGACAGATACAAGAATGAGAATGCGTACTGAAATTCATTCATGTTGTCCTAGTGTAGGACAATGTCTACTTATTCTGTGTTTTGAGCTTTGGTCAGTTCTGAAGCTTTCTAAACTAATTCTGTTGTGGGAGAGGACCACGAATATCCTTTTCATCTGTTGTGCCTTTGTCATTAATTGGGGAAAAGTTTCATGCTCGTTAAGTTGCTCTGAGTAGCTGAATTCAACATAAAGATGTGACATGTCAGAGCTGGGGGAAAAAAAAGTGTTTAATAATTATTATTCCATGGACTGAGCATGAAATAACTTTAGCTTGTGTTGTCCTGTCCTTTTATAAGAGATTCTTTACAAAGACTGTGGCTTTAGCCATCCACAACCATATTGTCTGCATCTGTATTGTCCCTGGTAAAAGTGCCTGCCTATGCACTTGAATTTCTGAGACACATTTTGCCTCTTGTTGGGTGCATGTTATGGAGGTGTAGGCCCCTGTGGAGTGCTCCATTTGTGTCCATGCTGCCCTTTGCAGGAGTACACTGAGGTACATCAGCTCTCTCTTGCACCACTGCATGTCAGCATTAACAGCCCAGCCCTTGCACACTGGCACCATTCATACCTTAACATGTTCTGCAAAAGAAGCCTTATTTACTGCAGCCCCACAGCACCTGCGTACCCTAACCTTGCTTTCCAGTATGCAGCTGTAGCAGGGATGTTGTTTATGAGCTCTTCAGGTGCTTTGCATTCACCTTGTTGTTCTGCATTCACCAGTGCTGTTCTGAAATGGCTGTCGCAGGAGCCACACCAAAGGAGGTGGAGTTGTAGCCGTGGGTGTGGTCAGGCTGTGAATACCTGGGAGGATCTGGAGCATGAATCCTGGAGTGCAACACTTGATGCTGAGGTGGGTCAGCAGTTGTGTAGGCTGTAGTATGTCTGTGGTAGGCAGAACCTCTATCCACTCGTGCTTGGCTGCTTTAGGCTGATGAGAAAACATAAGTTGTGTKTCTTCTTTTGTACTTAAATTGTAAGATCAACTAAAGGCTGAACATATATGCTATAAAACCTGTTATATAGGTTACTGTGTTTAATACTTTGGGCTGATTACACATCATTTTATTTATTTGATATTTTAATTAATAAATTATGGGCTCACAGTATGCAGTATATGCTGATCTAAAAATGTGTTTGAATGAACTTGGGCTGGAAATCTGCCAAGAGTGAGCTTTTCACTTATTTTCAGATAAATTTCTACTTGTTTCCAGCCAAACTGAAATTTACTTTGTGGAGTTCTTACAGWTTTTTGATACTTAAAGTCCAATCTCAAGTATGTGATAATGAAAAACAGGGGATGGAGCATCTATAAAACTTCATGAACTTCCAAAATGGGTTAGTTCCAATACAGATCAGGCACTAAGACAGGCTCTAATGATAGCTGAATATTTTCACCCAGGTRATGTGCCCACATTCTGTTTTTATACTGGCTTCATATGATTGTGAAGGCAAATGAAGGAAAAACTTTAAGAATCTCCATATATAGAATTTAAACTTTTTGTGGTTCAAATGAATTAAATGTATTCTTTCTAAGATGATTCACTATATTATCCTGCTAAGTTTACCCATTTTATTATGCCTTTCTTTTGAAACAGACTGACCACCCTTTGAAAGTATGTGTGAAACTGGTCTCATGATATATGTTATCTCATTAGAAATTGTGAACCTTATCCTTAAAATTTTTGAAYGCTTGTGTTGGATAGTGCCTATAGTATTTTAAAACTGCGTTTGGAGTTGGTGTGGGTATAGTCTTGATATAGATACCAGGTCTGTGTAGTTGTGCACCTGTATCTTGTAATGCAGTAGCACAGGCAAGTGCTATTTGGGAGCATGAGAAAGGGGGAAAAGAAAGAGAAAAGAAGAAATACTAAGTCCTACAGCCCTTCCTGGAAATCAATATCTACTTTTACAATATAATTTTTTGCTATGCTTTCTTTGAATCCCATGGCAAGCTAAAATATGCAGTCTGCATTAGGTATAGTTCACATTAAAATGTACTTCAGTAAGGTCTAAATCTGGTCCTCTCAAAGTACAAGACTGCCTTTTAGTTGGATATCTCACACTCATCCAAACCAGTCTACAAACATCTTTAAGAAAAAAGAGTTACATGTCTATTTAAGATTGGAACAGTGTAAATAGTGAATTGTTGTTTTGTTTTTGCTTTTAAATGATCAGGAGAAAAATCATCTTGGATGTACCTGGAACAAGTTTTTTAGTCTTAGCTTTTTCACTTTAATCCAGAAAACTTTCCATTCCATATCTAGGTTGTATATTTCCTTATTCTCTTCTTTAAAAATCAGATGAGATTTGAAACAAAAATACGATTTTGAAAATAAAAATTGGGATGTTTTAGTTTGAGAATGTGAAGATGGAACTCAAATTTTTCATTTGTTTTTCCAGTAAAATATATTCAAGCTACATATAAGTATTTCATCCAGCCTTGTGGGTCTTTTAATTAATGATATTCCAAAAATATTTAATGCAGTTCTGCTTAAAATGTTAGATACAATGTAAGTATTGGGCAAAATTAATCAAAGATGGACAAATCCTTTCATACRTGCACAAGTGAGAATCTAGATGAAAGGCCTCAATATATGCCTTATTTATACTACTGAAGAGATGGAAAGGGGATGTAGTGTAAAATAGGATCAGTCTCAATTCAGTATTGATCTTTACAGGATATGAGGCCTAATCTGCAGAATCCTGGAACAGTATGAATAATTTGTATGGGAAAGTCACTTGCCTTACAGCTTCTACTGCATTTTAATGAGTTGTGATGCTATCTGCTTTTCAAAAAAAAAAAAGGAGGGAGTATGAGGCGGAGGGAAGAAAACAAACAGAAAACAAAGTAGCAATAGAATTTACTTAAACATCAGTTTGGTCAGTTTATGAGACATTAAGTTCTGGTTCTGACTTTATTTCCAATGCAAATTATACTAATGCAGTTTCTTTTCCATTCTATGGTTTGTATTTTGACAGAATGACTTTTGTTTCTATTTACAACTTACTTGTATGCTAATGAGAAAAATGAATGCTAATTCCAGATTTCTTTAGTTGCTTCTGGTGCTGTTGTATGCATCAGTATGATACCTTCAGGACCAAAGCCTAGTGCTGAGCATAGTTAACAGGACTGACCAGAATCTGCAACTGTTAAAACAGAGTCTATGTGTATCCAAGGCTCTTCCTRGAGTTTCTGATTAAATTGCTCTTGGGCATGACAAGAAACCAGAAATCAAGCTGTTACTTGATGTCACTGTTGTGTAACATACTTAGCTTCTACAAAGGATGTTAAGTGCATGCTACTCCCAAATCTAGTGTACTGTATGCTCGTTTCTGTTACTGGGATTCTCCTGATTCCTTTGGTCTGGCTCTTTTTCTGTAAGGTTCAGCTAGCCCTTAAAAGCTCTTGGCTACTACTTTAGCAGARGCAAATAGGAATGGGTAAGTCACCTTCATGTTGACAGAATGAGATACGACCGTTTTGCTGGGGAATCCTTGACTCATGACAATTTGTGTTGCTCCTGTGACCAAGAGGAGATGTAAGTTGAAACTGCCTACAGCCATACTGAGTGGGTGTCAAAGCTGAAACTATCTCCAATCTTTATTTGAGTGGATTAACATTGATTCCTATGCTGCTTCAGTTACACCCCGAAATACAACCATCAGTAAGACAGGTAGTTGCTTGGCCTAGCTGCTGCCACTGCACTACTGAAAGGCTGCTGGACATCTTCTTGCAGTTTTCAGATCTTTAAAGATATCAGTAGTCTGGGGGTTTTTTTGAAAGCACTATTTAATCAAATATTGGTACATGTTTGTGCAAAACATCTGACTTGTTCTACTTTGCACAGAAGACATCTATTATTCAGATTATTTCAGGAGGGAGCTCGTCTCTCATCAGGTTTGACCTGCGACATTTACTTTCAGTGAACCTGCAAGGCTTTTCCTTTTGGTTTCTCATGCTTTGAAAGAAATTTGAGACCTGATGAGGCATTTGGCCAGCTTTTGCAAATGCCTAAGAGTAATTAGGAAATCTGCTTGCACTGATCAGTTTTTATACTTTTCCCTTAATCAGATGATGCTTGATTTTTCTTTTCTTTTTTCTTTTCTTTTTTCTTTCTTTTCTCTTCTTTTTTTTATTTTTTTTGCACAAATGCACCTGTAAACTAAACAGATTAAAGTTATTAAGTATCACGTTCCAGAACAGCTGGCAGAACTGTCCAAAATGAAACTTCCATTGTTCCCCATCTTACTTTGTTCAACTTTCTTTAGAGAACAGAGATCATACTTTACTGAATTYTCATACAACTCATATCACTGCTTTTCTGACAAGATTCTTGCTAAGCTYTTTATAATGCTGGTAAACACAAAGTGCCTGGGATTTCTGCTGGCATTTTTCTTAAAAGATGGGCATGCTTGCCATTATTTCCATTGTGAAAGTTCAGTCCTGCTCTTGCAGAAATAACTTGGATTATTGATATGACCTTTAACGGAGTCGAGCTTTGGCTTTTTGCATATTTCACCATAAGTGAAAGTCACGTAAGTGGAATATTTCATTTAATAGGAAAAATTTATCAGAGAGATATGGTGTTTACAGAGGAAGGCTGACATTACTCATTTAAAAAATACACTCATGGAGAGCAAATAAGTATTTTTGCATGAAAATACGTACATAAATCT
>NW_028186072.1:1402369-1407825 GCF_003343005.1 Rhea americana | reverse complement strand
ATATATATATATATATATACATACATATATATATGTATATCAGGAGTCATTTTTCCCTTCCCCCCCCCCCCAAGTCTGGACAAGACTTACACCTTGAGGTGCTGATTCATTGTGATGGGGATTGTTCGTTGTGCTTCTCTAATGTACTTAAGAGTTAGAAGCCTCAGATATGAATAGTTTGGAAAAAGATTCATTGAAAGTAGTAAATATTATTTAATGCCTTAAATAATCTTTTGGTGAAAACTGTCTCTACTGTCTGTTCAGCTTCCAGTAATGGTGAATCTTCTTTAGTGTCTGAGGCCAAGCTTATTTTATTAAAATATTGCTGCTCGCTGCTGTTGAAGTGAAGTTTTTGCTGGTGAATGTGCTCTGTCCCTGTGCTTTGTTTATTATTCTACACACTGCCAGGTTTTCTAGCTTTAATCTGACTGTAACAGATGAGGGTGAGAGAAGGAAGGAGATCCTTTTCTTTTGATGTTTAGCCAACAGGCATTTGTTGTAAATAATAGCAGTAAGGTTGTATCAGTGTTTTTGTGAGTAAGAGTGCAATTGCTCTGTTAATAGGAGAAATGATGTACAATGACCAATTTGACCAGGCCTTAGGCTCATTCCTCCTTGGGAGGAATCACCTCTGTATCAGYGTGACTCTGAGTGCCACGGACATTCTTCCTGTGGGATATTGAGTTATCAAATTCATAGTTATTACAGTTGTATTCTTAGGCTGAGGTCTCTTGAATCTCTTCATTTTGGGAGAGAACATACTCTTCCAGCTCTACGCTTCAGGTCTGAAGACCTGTTTACGTATTCTTAAATAGTGCTTTGGTGTTTGATATTGCTCACCATTTTAAAAATTATTCCATCCATTGAAGACCTCTGGTCCCAGAGTTTCCCCAAGAARTGTCTAATATATTCCATTTACTTGTGTTTACTAGTGTTACCTGTAAATCTTTTGAGGGCAGTGTTAATATGTTCTGTAGGGTTACACCAATCCATTCTGGCTATAGATATAGCAATGAATTTCCACATGCATTGCTTTTTTTTTTTTTTTCTTGATATGCCACCCTGTGGAGCACCACAGGGTTTTTGAGTTATGTTTATATGAGCAAACAGTGGTTATGTTAGCAGTAGGGGTGGACCAGTAGTGTGAAACAGTTGTGTCTAAGGACTCTGCTCACACTAAGAGGAGAAGAGGTTTACCTTAGACTAGCTCTGGGCTGATCTTTAGTACTATCTGCCAGTTAGTGTTTGGAGCACATCTTCAGGTTTAGTTTCACCTGAAGAAATTCAGTTTGTGCATTTCAATCTTGCTCTGTGATACAGAGCAGTAAATGGGGAAGAGAAGTGATTCTCTTCAATAGTATGCTGCTGATACCAGTAAAAGATTAATGTGAATGCACTCTGTGGTGACATGAAATATTCTCAAGTGATGCATCAGCAGTGGAAGATGCTTAAACTGCTTAATCCAGTTCTAATTTCAATCAGTGGAAGTTACTTCCTGTGAACTTTTGCCTATCTGTACTCTTTGCTCTCACAACTTCAGGGAGCCATGAGTTAAACCTAGATATGCATCTAGGACTGGGATTGCAGCAAGTACGGCAATCTCATCAAGACTACAGACCTGTGTATCCATTAGTGAAGTTGTAGGATCTGAAGAATTCGGAAGGATCCTTTGCTTCAGGTCTTAAGTTTTTTATAGATCACTCCTCTAGCATACCGTTTTTATTGAAACAGGAGCTGAAAAATATGAAGTTGTGTGTAAGTAAGCAATTTGATACATTTTATTCAAGATAAAAGCTATTTTCATATCAGCATTGAGTCATTTTCCATGGCATCTGAGGAAAGCAAGGAACTAAATAATAGTGTGGGGGGTGGRTTTTTTTGTTTGTTTGTTTTCRATACATGTTCTGCTTGATACTGGGAAGTGGAAAGATTACTCTTTTTAACAGAAAACCATACATAATGTAAAYTGTGTTTCTTGGATTTCTTCTCCTTTGAAGTAAATTATGGATTGGGGGACAAAAGGCAAAAATTAATATGCAGAAACTTTCATCTCTGGTGTGTATATATAGGTCCATATCAACTCCATGTATGTTGTTTAAACACAATGAACACTGCGACTGGCCAAAGCATAAATAGCAAACAGTAGAGGATGTTACCAATTATTCAACATAAAGAATCTCAATTTCTTCTTATTTTGTACCCATTTTGCAGGTTGCTTGAGGATGATTCCCTTCCCTGTCCCTTTGAATAAATAAAGCAGCAGATTCCAAAGTAACTTTTTGAGTCTCAAGTTGTTATATTTTATTCCAGGATGAGGAAGCTGAGACATAAAACTGACCACAAATTCTGTAGAGAGATGGCAGTTCAACACTGAGCTGATATAGGAAATCGTGCCTTTGTCTCTTGTCACAAACTTAATCCCAAGAGTAGCAGCAGTTATATTTCTCCTATTTCCTGCAGTCTGGAATGGGGAATTGCTGCAAGAATCTGTTACTGTATGACAGATTTGTTATAAAGAGATACTTTACTGAAGTTAGTCATTCTGATACACTTCTACATAGCAGAATTAGTTTTCTGAATTATTTTCAGCTAAGATTAATATTCTGAGGGGAAAAAACTGTAATAATTGCATTTGTGTTTATTAGGATAGTAAGTATTAATGGATTTTGTGATACTGAAAGTGAAAGTTGGTAGAATAACCAAGTGTTGCAGATGATAGCACATTATCCTCCTTTCAGTACATGTGAATATATAACCTCCTAAAGGTTATAAAACAGAATGACCTCAGGATGGTTTGGAACAAGTGAGCTCCTGGACTTTAAACTTAACTCTGTAAGTCTGTTCGGCTATACTGCCCAAATGAGGATAAGAATTACCTGCTTTTAGAGGATGGCTTTGGGGAATGAGCAGATGAATGTTTGCATAATACTTTCAAAGTGTTGTTTAACAGTTAATGGAAGAGCTAATTTTTTTTTTTTAAAAAAAAGGTTTATACTATACCAGAGAATTTTTAGAAGACAGTAACATTAATCTCTTACAAAGAAGGTATGATTACATCAGCCCCATTTGTAAAATACTGTGCATCCACTTGTTTTCACTTGTGAGTGATAGAAAAGAATCAACAGCACTGACTTGCAGACTTCTGTTCTGAATCCTGATTCAGTTACTAGCATAAGTTATGACCACTGGTAAAACAGCAAAGTTATTAACTACAATGGTAAGCAGATGGGAGCCAAGGTGAAGCAAGAGTATTTCCCCCCAAAACCTGTAAAACATTACTTTGTTTTTCCTCCTTAAGGCCCATTGGAGTTTGGACTGTAAATAAAGATTGAAAAAGTGTTTTTAAAGTTACAAATTGCTATGAAACATGTTCAGATAGGCTAATCAACTTCACAATCATATTCAACTTACAGTCTAAAAACTGAATGTTTATGAATAAATATAGGCTCCTGAGTTCAGTTACAGGCATTTACAGGAAATCTCAAGTGCATACTTCTCAAATGTGCCGTGGTTCGTTGAAAGCTAACCTGTCTGTACAGTTCTAAGCACCGGCTACTGAACATTGCAGTAAGACCCTTTCTGGGAAGTAGATTTCTGACTTTCTACTGTTCTAAGTCTGAAGATACCATTCTCTGTGCTCTGTACACTGGAAAATGTGAATACATCTTGGAGCATGTAGAGGTGCAATGAACAGGATGTGAAGGGAGCTCTTATTTCAGTCTCTCTGTTGCATATTCTATAACATACATTGCATTTGACCGTTGTATTAAGTGTTACCAGTGCTGGTACCACAGTTACTAGGTGGTTTACTGGTGTAAAAAATTGTTACTGTCAGCCAGTAACCAGTACAGTGCAAAGCGAGGTAATGCAAAACTTTAGAGCAGTCTTTCTAGTCGTACTTCTGTGAATGGGCTTATTGTGCTAGTAAATGAAATTACTTGTCCTCAGGAACATGCTGAGGGGAATTTGTCCAGAACTTGAGCCATGAACTTTAAGAGAAACCTATCATTCCAAGCCCCAAATGACTTTCCTCTGTTGCAGTCAGTATTGGTCATAGGGTAGTTCGGTAGAAACTTTGTCTTAAAAATATCAAACGTGAAATCACCTACCACTTACTGATCATAGAATCAGTAAGGTTGGAAGGGACCTCTGGAGATCATAACAGTCCAACCTCCCTGCTCAGCAGGGTCACCTAGAGCATGTTAGACCAGGTTGCATCCAGTGGTAAAGGAGATAACATAGTAGTAACACCAAAAGTTACCTGGATGAAACATTTTTACAGAAACACTTGATAAATGCTTCATAAATAAAATGATCAGTGGGTGTAAGAACTTTGAGTGTACCTTCTTGAGGTTTGTAGTTTTGAAAATACTCAGTATGGATGTAATTGGACCTCTGCCAGAATCAGTGGCAAAACTCGTTTTGAATCAAATAGAGAAATGAACTCGTACCCAAAATGCTTTAAAAATCCCACTAGCTGCTCTCTTGTCTTAGTTCTCTCACTCCTTCGGTTTGCAAAGTTGTCTCATTGCTTTTCAGAAGAGGTTTAGTAGAACTGTTTTTCCCACAAAATCAGTCCCTGAGGCACAACCGTGGGTAGGTTACAATGTTTCCCTTTTCATCATATTTTGCCTTCATAACAGAATAATATAAACCTACAATGATGTTTTTCCTCATCCATTTTAAAGTTCAGGTGCACATTATTTACCTGGCCAAGACTTAAGGATGTTTGAATCAAGGTTGTGCTAAACTCACTGACTGTTTGAAGTGTTTGTAAATATCTACAATAATAAAAGCTCATTTCTGTATGTGTTTCTGCCTTGTTTTGGTACAAGTTGCTTTCTCTTTAAAATTTAGAAAATCTTCCCCTTCAAAAGATAAGGATAGAATTGTGTTTTGACTCTCTAAGCAATACTAAAATTAGTCCCCAGGAATCTGTAAGTCACATCTGTTAAGGACAGTTAAGAGCTATTAGTCTTATGAAGAAGGATGGAGAAAATGGTTCTTGTGATTTTGGTTATGTGATTTGTCTAAGTATATATTGCATGAGCCAGCGATGTGCCCTTGTTGCAGAGGAGGGCAGTGATATCCTGGACTGTACTAGGAAAAGCTTTGCCAGCAGTTTGAGGGATGTAATCCTTCCCCTCTGCTCAACACTGGTGAAACCACATCTGGAGCGCTAGGTCCAGTTCTGAGTTCCCAGTACTAGAGAGACCCCTACAACCTCAGCCATTCTGAGAATCAGTCCTTTCCATTTTTTTTAAGTCTATGATTAATTATTCCAGTACTTATTCTCTTGCTCTTTGATAATTTACAAAGTAAAAACAAAATGCTGCTATGGCTATGCTGCTGCTTGTATGAGCCTTTGTGAGCATCTCAGTTCTGCTTTTTGAGGCCATATACACTGCTGCTGATCAGTGCTGAAGAATTCTGTAGAGGTTAATATCTCTTTTTTT
>NW_028186072.1:1386099-1402199 GCF_003343005.1 Rhea americana | reverse complement strand
CCATGAACTTTAAGAGAAACCTATCATTCCAAGCCTTGCACTGAGGGTCAAACTCATGCTGCTGGTTCCTGTGTCAGGATTCCTCCCMTGTATTATCAGTGTGGTGGCTTCTGTCCATTCCAGGAGACTATCAGAAAGAACTAGCTAGGAAGCTTATTTTCTAAAGTGTTTTTAGATGTGGCTGACACAGCAGATCAATTAGGAAGAAACAAACTGGGGGCACCTGTGGACCACATACTTAACAGATATGTGTAGGAGAGGGTCTCTTATGTGCCACATCCTGCATTGGGAAGACCCTTTGCACAACTTCCTATGCTAGACATGGCACCTGATGTCCTGCATGCATCCTCGAATACTT
The DNA here is from genome assembly GCF_003343005.1 of Rhea americana. Lineage (NCBI taxonomy): Eukaryota > Metazoa > Chordata > Aves > Rheiformes > Rheidae > Rhea > Rhea americana. The sequence continues at coordinate 1,401,841 of NW_028186072.1, read as the reverse complement.
TATGGCTTTATGGCACTGTCTCACATCTGTGACAAAAAAAGGAGAGATTTTGAGCCTGATCTAAGGGACATTTCACGCTTCTTCTTATGTGCTATGTTGCTGGCACATAGTACTAATGCAGTAGCACTGAGAGCATTTTCATTCTTTCAAGACACTGGGTTTTGTTAAGGCTCATCTCTGTTTGACCAAAGCTTTATGAAATGAAACCTCTCTAATTTGCAATTAACATTCCACATTGGTGAAACATTTGCTAAAATCAGTACAGCAGCTATTACAATATTGTGTTCTAATTTGATCCACATGGTACTGAATACTGACAATTTATAATGCACAGTATTAATRTATCGTAGTTGCTCCAAAATATCTATATCTGGCTTTTTTTAATGCCACAAAACTCAGAATTTACAGAAATCAGCATTACAAATGATCTCAATTTAATTTTTWAAAAATTGTTCAATAGTGTGTTCCTATTCCTGATTTATTAGTCTGTGCATATTTAAGTGAGATTAGATGTACAATTACTTTGTGATTATCTGTCAGAATATTTATGTCAATTTGACATTCCTGGCACAAAAAAATACAGGATGGTAGTAATGGAAATGAATCAATTACTATTTTCGTTTCATAGTGAAGTTCTACATATGAATGACAAAAGACTGTTCCACTGTTTCTGTTGAAAGAGTATTTCAGGAGACTTAACATAATAGTTTCCTAAGCAAATGAGTGAACTGTTGCATTTGATAAAGCAGTATGTTTGATAAATTTGTAATAGGTAGATCAGACACTAGTGGAGCTATGACAATATATGGTACCTAATGGTGTGTTTCAGAGTTCGATATGCATGTACATAATTAAATTTATTCCCTTTCGTAGGTGGTTTTCATGTTAACTATTACCCTGAAATTACACGCACTGCATTGCCAATAAATTTTATATATTTTCTTTTAATAAGACAAGATAATAAAAGCAGTTCACTAGTTATTTACAAATAATTACTGAAAGAAAAGAGGAAAACTCCTGTAAATTCATTTTGCTGTGGAAGATTTAATTATGAAAGGCCACGTGCATGTTAGACTCTGTAAGAGGCCAACAATGAGAATAGATGTTCTCTGGAGCTTGGAAAATTGCATGAGATTTGGTTGCAGAGTACTTAAAGTCTGTAATATAAATTAATGCATGCACAACTTCAACTATACGCTGTAGTTACTACTCAACTATACACTACTAAATAGCTGCCATGAAAGCAGCAGGTTATACTTCCTAAAACCTACGCTAACAGGCTTTGCAGTACCTCAGGAAGATACATACTTAAGGCAGAGTAGATCCCAACTGTATCTTCACCCATTGCCCATTCCTTGGGAAGCTGATGTTCCTGCAAGTTTGTTTTGCCTAATGTTCACAGAATCACAGAATGGTTGAGGATGGAAGGGGTCTCTGGACATCATCTAGTCCAAACCTCTGCTCAAGCARGGGCGCCTAGAGCACGTTGCACAGGATCACATCCAGGTGAGTTTTGAATATCTGCAGAGAAGGAGACTCCACAACCTCTCTGGGCAACCTGTTCCAGTGCTCTGTCTCTCACAGGAAAGAAGTTCCTCCTAATATTCAGGTGGAACTTTCTGTGTTTCAGTTTGTGCCTGTTGCCTTTTGTCCTGTCACTTGGCACTGCTGAAAAGAGTCCAGCCCCAGCCCCTTGACACTCTCCTTTAAGGTATTTGCAGACACTGATCAGATCCCCTCTCAAGCCTCTCTTCCCCAGGCTAAAGACGCCCAGCTCTCGCAGCCTTTCCTCATAGAGTAGATGCTCCAGTCCTCTGATCATCTTCATAGCCCTACATTGGACTCTCTCCAGTAGCTCCATGTCTCTCTGGCAGATGTCTCCAGGCAGATGAGGAATTTCCGCTCTGATAGCCTTGGCCAACCAGCCATCTATTGAGAGGAATGTTACACATATATGTGGGGGTGAAACCGGGCTTCCCAGGAGCTGCCTGCAGCCGCCAAAATTAGTCCAGTATGAAGATGATTGGCTTTTTGTCTTTTGCTTCACATAGGACAGCCACCTTGATTACAACCAGAGACTGAACAGAGTAGCTTTAAAGAAAAAATACAGCTTGGGCTAAAGAAGTCCTACAGTCACAAATGGTAAAACACATGTATGCATAGCCATGTCTTTTGGGGACTGGATTTTAACTGCTAATTATAWTATAACTGCTCATTTTTCCACTGCCTTGATACCAGTGAAGACCAGGACCATAAAGTCATGGATACTCTACAGGCAAAGAGTGATATATAGCACAATAATAAAGAAATTGAAATCAAAATAGGTAAGAGTAAGTGCAATGGATGAAGCAGTAGCTGCCCATGCTATGTAATCTCTGATGTTTCCTTTCTGGAGAAGGAGGTTGTATGAGCAGTTGATTCTGTCCTACAGATTAAATGAAGGGTATGGAAGGAACAGAATAGGTGAGATCAAAGAGGAGAGTTATGGGGCATTGCTGCAGAAGCAGCTGAGGTGAATGCTTATGAGGTGAAATAAAGCTTGAGCAAGCAGCCATTATGTACATGTGAGGTAAATACAAATTTTCTAAAATATTCTATTGATTCTTTTGTAAAATGCTGTGGAGTTGTTCTGTTGTCTTCAGTCTGGTGTTGGTTCTTTGAGGTTCCTTCCTCAAAGGGGAAGTTCATTGTGGTCAGAAGAAGTGGAGAGGGGAGGGTGAAAAAAGAGAGGGGACAGGGTACAGGATCTAGTGCCCCTGAAGGCAATGGTCCATGTAGTTGTGGAGCCAGTCCAACACTGAACGCTGGCTTCCTTCCAGAAAGGCATAAAACATAGTCCTAGGAGAATTATCTCTATGTAACCTATTTTCTCTGCTGTAGTAATTGTAATCTTATTCTTGGTAAGTTTGGGTTTACTTACCATAGGAGTTATTTTGTAAATTGGTTGTACAGTTGGAATAGGGCAGTTGAATCAGAGCCCTGTTCTGTCTGAGTGAGGGTAGAATTTYTCACCCTGGATCACTTTGAATCTGAAGAACAGACAAACATGTCTCTAACCCATGTAAGTGCCCTAATTATTAGTTTGCTCAAGTGACCATCTTTCAAATGGAGAACCTGTGACTTCAACCTTAAAATGAAGAAGTCTACAGAATATTTTTTTTTCTTCCTCTTAGAACAAGCATCCCTTTTGGAGGAAAATAAAACTAAGAGAGCCACATACAGGATGAAATAAAAGAATATGGCATCTGTGTGGGGCTCAATGTTATAATGTTTGTTAATTTGTGCTTGTGAATTTTCATAGTGTTTTTTTTGGGGGGGAAGCAGTCATTAACAATTTTCTGTCACAGGTGGATCAGGCTGCAGTACTTACTAGGCTTTGTGACACCAACCTGCTTTATATTGAAGCAGACTTTGAAACACTTCTCTTTGTTCTCCAGTTATGCTGCTAGCTCCAAATTTGCATAGTAGTAATCCAGTGCAATCCAGAAATTCAGTGTCTTAGCTACTAAATATTTGATATATGTAGAAGGCATAATCATGCGTCTGAAGCAGGATACCAAGGCATGATCTAGTTTAAGAAATGTAGTCAGTCAAATTCAGGATGGAAAATGCCCTTTCTTGTAATTGCTGTAGTCCATGGTACTGGAAATAAGTAATAAATTGCCAATATAAATTTAGTTTAGACACTGTAGTAATCTTCATGCATAACCTTATTTATCTTTGCTATGTGCTTAGTCTGGTTGGAATACAGAGGTCATCCTACAGGATACTGTAGTCCAGTTCTGGACTCCCCAGGACAAGAGAGATGTGGAGTTACTGGGGAGAGTCCAGTGTAGGGCTACGAGGTTGATCAGAGGGCTGGAGCATCTGTCCTACGAGGAAAGGCTGCAAGAACTGGGCCTGTTTAGCCTGGGGAAGAGCAGACTGAGGGGGGATCTGATCAGTGTGTACAAGTACCTGACGGGAGGGTGTCAGGGGGATGGGGACAAACTCTTTTCAGTTGTCCCATGTGACAGGACGAGAGGCAATGGGCAGAAATTGAAGCACAGGAAGCTCTGCCTGACCGTGAGGGGGAATTTCTTCCCTGTGAGAGTGATGGAGCACTGGCACAGGTTGCCCAGCGAGGTGGTGGAGTCTCCTTCTCTGGAGATCTTCAAGGCCYGCCTGGATGCARCCCTGTCTAACAYGCTSTAGGTGACCCTGCTGAGCAGGGGGGTTGGACTAGATGATCTCCAGAGGTCCCTTCCAACCTTACTGATTCTATGATACTGATCTTGCCACTGGCTTGTAATATGTTGGCACAGCTTTTCTCCTCTCTCATACTTATTTTCTTCTCCATTTAAATGCTAGCGTAGTGCGTATGTTATTTAGTAATGGTTATTGAAAATAAGGAATGAGGTTCTGCAAATGTACTATTTCTAGAGGCTGTGCAAAAGAATTGAAAATGTGTATCTTCCCTCTTCTGTAGAAGTACAATCTGTAGCAAATGGAAGGCATTACAGATTTTCACTAGGAAAGGGAAAGCAAGGATTGAATCTATATTTTGGTAGAGATAAATCTTTGTATACTATGACAGGCATTTTCACTGTAGGTGTATGACTAACAAAGGMGCTTTGGGACTTTGCAGAGCTAATTATGCTGAGAACTCTGTGTCCTCGTATGTATTCCTGCCAAAATTTAAATGGTATAGCTGGAGATGTTTAACTTGTAGACTGCTTTCATTAATAATTTTAGTATAAAGAACAGTGTAACCTGGAAAAGCAGCTTGACTTAATTATTAGCCTGAAGATCACTTCACTCTTCTGCAACAGAGGGTTTGTCACTGAGTCACGTTGCGCTGTAGCTTGCTTAAGCTAATGCCTCACAGCTATGCTGTGAAAATAGTGATTCTATGCTGAGAGTTTATGAGGAGCTTAACTTTGTTTTTTTATTTATATAGGTCATTTTCATTTAGGAATATAAAATATTTCTTGGCATGATTGTCTTCCAACAATCATTATTCATATCTGAGCTGAACTCAGAGGCCTAAAGATATGAAGTACACTCAGCATTGMAGAACAGATACAATTTTACATTGATGTGTAGTGCTGACATTTTTTGCTGCTGAAAGTTACAGAGAAAGTAATGTTGTCCTGGAGCAAATTTCAGTGAGTCTGATGCTTAGTGTGTGTGTTCGCATGTCTAAAACCTGYGACCATGGACTAACTTGCTATCACTAATCAGATATCATAACAATCTGGAGCTGTGTGTTGCTTTATTGTGGTTAGAGATCTGGGAAAGGTAAAGATGGAGGAGGATGTATTTTTTTTTTCTTCCTATTTATTGTCACTCCTGTAGGCTGACACAGATTTAAGCATCATTGATTAATGAATGTTCTTTTCCCTTAACATTTACTAGTAGATAAAAACAGCTAATTGTTAGATCAGTCACCTAGCCATGTTCATGTTGGCTCTTCGAGAGCTTGCGCTCCTATGCTTGTCCACTCCTGAAATACTGCTAACTGGTTTTGTGTCACCATGAACTCTATGCATCCCCAAGGATTGTACTGGTTATTGRCCTAAAGCTCTTGCTTTAGTATTTGCTTAGATATCAATGGCTTTGGACAGGCTTGCTTTGGACAGTGACAGCCTTCTGCATTCAGTCAGGTGTCCAAGATAACTGTGATTTATAAACTTGCTCTTCTTTTTACATACGCTGCATGAGCTTAACACAAATGCCTGTGACATYTATATTTTAACAGATGGAATTTCGACTTTGACAATGATGGCAGCACCACTACGTTACTTGTTAATTTTTCTTCAGGTAAATGCAATGCAAAGAAGTATCCTATCCTAATCATTCATTAGAGACATCACAAGTCTTTGAGGAAAATATTACTGTGATACAAAGGCTGTTACTATATTTGTGTTATTATTGGCATTCTGCACGGCAGATGAAAATAAAAAAAAAAGTGTATTTATGTTAAAGAGGAGAAAATTTTAAYGGGAATTTGCATATCTCCAGTGTGTAATGTAATACGATTTGTACTGTAGCTATCCAGCAAGACTTCTGATTTATTTTTGATGGTTTTTTTTCTGTAAATTAATTACAAAGCAGCATGTTTGACTTCAGTCTTCCAGGGGGCAGGTTTAGCTCAGTTGGTTAGAGTGTGGTGCTGCTAATGCCAAGGTCACAGGCTCAATCCCTGTATGGGCTACACTAAGGGTTGAACTAGATGATCTCCAGAGGTYCCTTCCAATCTTGCCATTCTATGATTTCTATGATCTGTTAAATGTTTTCATTGTTCACAGGGGGATCATACCATGCCTGGTGGGAGGAAGTAAAGGAGCCTGACTCTTCTCATTGGTATCCAGTGAAAGGGCAAGAGGCAGTGGGTGCAATTTTTTTCGAAATCTGACTGGACAAGGCTCTGGGCAACTGTCTCAGGTTAGTCTTCCTTTGAGCAGGGGATTTGGCTAGCTGATTGAGGTGTTTTCCAGCCTTAGCAGTTTTGTGATTCTGTGAAACAGGGCACAAAGAGAAAGCTGAGAGTAGTCTTCAAGGCTGTGGGCTGGTCAAAAGAGATTTGGAAATTCTGAGTGTTTTGATGAGCRATCCAATTTTATTCGCTCTACTTTTCTTTTACTTTTCTTGGGAAGTAAAGCCTCATGCATTGTTAAAATCAACTGCATTGAAAATGCCCGACACTAGCATCGGTTTGTAATGAATACAGTGAACAGCCCTAAACTTTGGGTCATTGTCTGGTGTAAACAAGTTGTTTTGGTTCAGTACCTTTTTCCTGAGGTTGTGTTCTCTCAGATTGTCGATGTGAGATATTCAAGTTAGCAGTTGTTCTTTATCTCTGCTTGTGATTATATCTTTACTYAAATGGCTTAAAAATGGAATAAATCACTACCTTTTATTTTAACTATAAAACTTCTGTTAATTTTCTCAGAAAAATGCTATTTTGATGTATATGATCTGAGAATGAGAATGTTCAAAAGGTTGTTAAAAGAAATGTGGAGTTATATAAAGTATGAAGGTTAAGAACTGTTGCTTTCTGTTCTCCTTAGATCGTTTTTGTATCTTGTTTGAACTCAAGATCTCAAACAGTAAGGAATTTGCTTTTAGAGATCATGTAAAGGAGGACTGTTTTGTTCAGAGACTAGCCATGGGGACAAATCAAAGTTACAGTAGGGCTTCAGTGCCATCTTATAAAGCAGTACTTTCATTTCACTTCTATCYATGCAAGACTCATCTTGATCGGTAAAGTGGATTTCTCCCTTAGTATGCATAGTGCATTATTTGTGAGGTTTTTCTCTAAACAGATCTAGCATCACATCCAAATAAAAAGTAAATGAACAAAAGAAATTCATTGTTCTGCAGCAAACATGTAGGAAGGGCCATTGTTGGGCAATGTTCATGGCCATTGCTGCATTTCTACTCGGAAGAAAGCATAAAACTGGCAGTAAATTAGGGACCTTGAGTATATTATTATTAAAGTTGTAGAATTAGTCTGTTCCAGAGTTTGAATTGAATAGAGAGTCTTCTGTGAGCCTTTTGTGAACTAAGAATTGAACAGCCTCGTACTTGATAGTCTTATTGTAAAAACTGTCTTCTGTGTCACCTTGGGATGTTTCCATTCTATGCAGAGTATAATGGGAGCTTATGTCACAGAATGCAGCATGTCAGATTTGTCTGGCTACTCTGAATAGTCTGCGTAGCTTAGTTGGTAAAATACCTTTATTAACTGAGTTTCTCATGGTCGTCTTAGTTTCTTTCCTTTTTCTTTATCTCTCTCAGAAAAAAATGCCCCTTTTCAGCTTGGTCTTGCAGCCTTCACAGAATCGCAGAATGGTTGAGGTTGGAAGTGACCTCTGGAGATCATCTAGTCCAAAACCGTTCCACAAGCAGGGGCACCTAGAGCAAATCAGACAGGGTTGCATCCAGGCAGGTTTGAATATCTGCAGAGAAGGAGASTCACAACCTCTCTGGGCAGCTGTTTGCAGTGCTCTGTCACTCTCACAGGAAATAAGTTTTTCCTTATATTCCTTATATTTCCTGTTTCCGTGTTTCAGTTTGTGCCTGTTGCCTCTTGTCCTGTCACTTGGTGCCACTGCAGAGAGTCTGGCTGCATCCTCTTGACACTGTCCCTTCAGGTATTTGTAGATGCTGATCAGATCCCCTCTCAGGCTTCTCTTCCCCAGGCTAAAGAGGCCCAGCTCTTGCAGCCGTTCCTCGTAAGAGAGATACTCCAGTTGTCTAATCATCTTCTCAGCCTTACGATGGGATCACTCCAGTAGTTCCATATCTCTCTCTGTACTGGGGWGCCCAGAATTGGACACAGTATTCCAGATGAGGAATCAGCAGGGTTGAGCAGAGTGGCAGGATCACCTCCCTCCACCTGTGGGCAATGCTCTTCCTAATGCACCCAAGGATACTATTGGCCTTCCTGGCCACAAGGGCACATTGCTGGCTCATGGTCAACTTGCATCCACCACCACTCCCAGGTCATTCTCTGCAGAGCTGCTCTCCAGAAGGTCAGTCCCCAACCTGCACTGGTGCATGGAGTTATTTCTCCCTAGCTGCAGGACCTTACACTTGCCTTTGTTGAAYCTCAGGAGGTTCCTCTCTGCCCAGCCCTCCAGCCTGGCCAGGTCTCTCTGAATGGCAGCACAGCCCTCAGGTGTCTCAGCCACTGCTCCCAGCTTGGCATGGTCRGCAAACTTGCTGAGGAGGCACTCTGTCCCGTCATCCAGGTAACTGATGAATAGGATGAACAGAACTGGCCCCAGTCCTGACCCTTGGGGAATGCCATTAGCTACAGGCCTCCAGATAGACTCCACACTGCTGCTGACAATGCTCTGAGCTCTGCCTTTCAGCCAGTTCTCAATCCACCTCACCGTCCACTCATCTAGGCCRCACTTCCTGAGCTTCTCTAGGAGGATGTTACAGAGGAGAGTGTCGAAAGCCTCGTTGAAGTCAAGGCAGACAACATCCTTGACTGGCTACCGGTTTTCACTGTCCCTTTTCAAACAATTGTACTATTAAAAATCCAGTTATTTACCTTTTCATCAGATAAATGATCTTTCCAGATTTCTAGGTTATGATTTCTTTGAATGTATCATCTTAAAACACTTAAGCTCTATGTCTTTATAGAAATACTGGTCAGAAAGAAGAGGGCATGCTGACATAGTGAAGTGAAAGGATACTTTTGCTATCTGCAGATCCAGGACTGAGGTGAAAATAAGATAAGAGTCTTAACAGACAACTTACTCAGGCTCCTATACCCTTTCCAGTCTTTGCATCCAGGGCTGTGAGGGGATTCATCAACAGTGTTGCTCTGAGGCTAATAAGCAGAGATCTCTGATCAGGGACTTCTGCCTATCAGGTCTGTGCAGATCCTGTCTTGTTTTTAGTAGAGGGAAATAAAATCTTAATTTTCTGTGTGCATTAAGACAATCAAATATCATACTAAATAGTTCTGATCATTAACATTAAGGCAAGAATTAGATATTCATGTGCTATTATTTTGCATCAGTGAAGTTAGTAATAACAGAAATGCAGGTTAGTAAGAGCAGTATGTTTGGTATACTTTGTAAGGAAGATACTCTTCTTGACATGATAGTAGGGGCTGCTCTTTTGAGCTTAGCTTGCCAAACCCTGGTATAGTTGCAGTAAAACTCAAGACAAGGATATTCTGCTTGCTTTAAAACTTAGCTTCCTGTCTCCCATTGCCTTTTCTTTTGTCCCACCATGCCACACACCCACCTAATTATTTTGCTGGAATAYGGTGAAAAGAAGCTAAAATTAGATTCCACATCCAGCCAGTAAATTTGACAATAGCCTGGTTTTCCCAGACTGATGCCTCAGGCAGTATTTGTACGTGTGGCACTAAGAGAAGAAGATTCCAAGTGATTAAAATAATACTCTGTCCCCTAAATTCAAGTCCTATTTCCACATCAGAGAATCAAAACTTTACAGTCTATTTCTGACCCACTACGTGATCCAAACATTGCTCCATGCTTTAGTTTCTCTTTATTTTTTGACCTAGTTTGCTTCATCTTCTCTGGGGAAGTGGTGTCTCTTACAATGTGTTTGTTCAGCAGTCACTGCAGGGCATCCCAGACCTCATATGGGACTTCCTGGAGTTACTGTTACTAGAAGTAGCCATCATTTGGGGCTTTAAGATAATAGTTTTCTAGTTTATCTCTAAGTGTAGTCATTGTAAGTTAGTTTCTTATTCACATTCATTTCCACAAGTATAGCAGTGAAGTTAAATTTAGTCCTGATTAAAAAAAAAAAAAAAAAAAAAAAGGAAGAAGAAAAAGCAGAGGATACTGCATAAGCATAGAAATCAGGGTTTTTTTTGAAGCTCAGTGAATGTAAAGTAAGCAACATTTTAATCAAAATGAAGAAGAATTGCATCCTGATCACATGTCAGCACATACATGTTTCATAAGTACATATTCTGCAAAGCAAATACAGTGTAAGACATTACTGTTACCCATTTTCTGATCTTTGCTTTTTCATCACGAACTAGACTGGCACTGTACAAACTAATGATAATGTGATACATATTTTTTAACTTATGTGGAAAATAGTCTAGCAAAAAAAGCATTTCACATTTTGGTTTTATTTCCCTTTGTCATTTTGCCATCAGATAGCTCAGTTACGTTCAGTTTAGTTGTCCACATTTAAAACAAGCTCTTGTTTGTACCTTCAGTTACTATCAAAATTTTGATTTCTGAGTATTTTGAGATAGCACCATGTGACAGATGAGAAGTCAGACAAAATCTTTCATGTTAGAATAATTGGGGAAGGCAAGTTCTGCTTCTACACAGACTCTTTCTTATGACCTACATAATAGCTGTAGGTGTATTGAGGGCAGAATTGATCTAAAGCTAACATTTGACATAATGTAATTGGAGATTTGAATAGGGAAAATAGGAAGGAAAGCAGAGAAAATATTATTGTCAGAGATATTCTAAAAAACTCTTGAAACTCCTGGGCAGTAAATGCATCCATACAATGGAAAACACGATATCCTACTCTCTGTTATGTTGCTGAACCAGTGAAGAAAGCCATGACATCACCATTTTGCAACTTCTGATCTTATAGAAATGAATATTCATCTTCGCATCTTTCTTTCAAATTTTCCTTGCATCATATAAAGAAATGGGAATAATTTGTATGGGAATAGGCTGTAATGTCTGTGTCAAGGTATATTTTTAAGAAAATCTAAAATTTCTCTCATATAAAGGCTTGTTTGAAATAGAAGTAAAATCACCTGAGATCAGTTGCCTAACTAACATCTTACAGTAACAAACTATTTTCTTATATTTCAGAGGTGCTAAGAAATGGATGTTCTTGCTGGCAGTCTCTTAACATTTCTGTTGTTTGTGCTCTGCAGTTGAAACTTACCCATCAGAATTTGTTTCTGCCTGAAGCCTTCTTAAAAGTTTTATTGTGATTTAGTATTTAGAAGAAGAGAAATGAAACTCATTAGTTACAGCTAGTTAGATTTTTGAGAGAATAATAAACTTTCTAAAAATGCAGTTAAGCCCTCTCAGATTAGTAGTATCAAGTCAGATTCACTAGGCAGTTTAGATTAGATTAGCAAAGTTYTTAGGGAGGTGAGATGCCTGTACCCAGAACATGGTAGTTGAGCGCTGAGTATATGACCGTATTTATGCGCATGTACTTTATCTGGATCTGGAATGGATCTGATATCACATCTTTTATCACTGGTTTATCACTGGGCTGTAGAACTTGTTGGTTTGAAGGCAATTCTGAATCTCCCCAGCTAGATCAGCCTGCGAATGGATGTGAAACRAAGCAGTCAGTCTCCCACAGTTACAGACTGCTTTCACCCCTCRTGCTGCCGGGTGGCCTTATACCTGTGAATAACCTTCAATCTGTTTTGTTGAAGTGATTCTACTTCATATGGTGTAGACAGAAACTGAACTGAAGAGTGAGGATGGCTTTACAGCCTGCAGATCCGGACATTCACCTGGTAAAGAGGGCACCTACATTCCTCTGCTCTCTAAACCTATGGACCTATGTGAAATCAGCTTTGGGAGGATTTATGGTATACCTTTATAATATGTATTGTGGTTTTCCTGGCTGGATCCCTGGAAGATACTAGGTCATTGCATGACTGCTGGAAGAGTTATGACTGGACTTAAAACTAGAAGGCTGTAAAAAGAGGAGAAAAGTAAACTGTTGCTAATGATAAATGCAGAAAGTCATTACTCATTAACTGAAATCCCCTAGGTTGTAACGGTTACCAACCAGTAAAAGAACAAAACCAGTGCAATCCTGTGTACCCTAAATTTATCCTTTGAATTAAATAAAAGGAAAAACTTTGCCAAGCAAAAAGTAGCTGAGAAACTTATGATTCTGATTCAGTTGTCCTTTTCTCAAATGAAAAGGACTTTACAGATACAGTTCCTGTGCTGTGCCCCTAAGAAATTTTTTAATACTTAATTTTCTTTTTCACTACATGTCTGTTAATAATTCTCTGCCAAGGGCCATCGTRTCCTGTTCCTGGCATGCTGAAATGTGTACTTAAAAGTTCAAGTAACATAGGATCGTTGTAAACTAGCTGTCAGAAACAGTTAGATTCTGTTTCCGAACCAATGAATGAGGCTAGCTGAATGGACCACAAAACACAGTAAAAAAAMCCAGTGATCTTGCATTTATTGACTCTTTCCTGTGTTTGTTTAATGGTTTTAATAAATAAATAATAGTAGTTTTCAGTCTGCTAAATTGATGGACCTTCTGTGTACTATGGAGTCCTAAGTAGCATGTGGCGAATGAAGCCAACTTGAATCRGGGCAAATCAAATACCTTTTGCAACTAAATTGGCATGGCCAAATCTGACTTCTAGTTAGACAAGAGAAAACCTTGGTTTGAAGCTACTAGAAGGAGCTTTGTCTATCGTCTTTTACTGCTGAACACAGAAGATGAGGAGGAAGTAAGCAATGCTGATATGTGTAGCAGGCAGCCAGCCAGCCATAGAGGGGTTCTCAATTAGTCAGATTCGTGTGTTGGCATTCACCAGCCCTCAGAATACTTCACTTCACATTTTGACTCCAGCAAATTAAATTACTTTAACTTGCTTCTGCCACTTTCTCTGAGGGGGAGGGAGGGGGGGAAATACTTTCAGGAAATCATAAGTCCTTCARATTGAAAGCTCTGAAACTAAAGCACTTCAGACTTACCAAAGGCTGGATATGGAGTGTGAGATAGTATGCTCTGAGAGATTCATTAAACTTTGTTTGCATTCTACAATCTTGCATTGGGGAGATGATCTGGTGCTCTGTCTCCTAAATCATGCTAGGTTGTATTATATTAAGAAAGTAAGAGTTTGACCAAAATACTCAAGTGCAACCGGAAGAAGTTTTAGTAACTAACTGTTTTTCTTTACTGTAATGCAGTTCTGCCTWTCTCTGCTTTGCTCTTCCTCTGTTGCTCTCTTGTTGAGGTACTCATTCTGTTACGTGAATGAATTTGTCCAAAACTTTCTTTATATATCTCAAATTTGAGATGGATTTTTTCCTATTTGTACMAAAAAGTTACAATGTATTCAGCCTCCCAGTGGGATAATCTAGTTCTATTATCAGGCCTCACTGCCTGGTTCTTAGTGATGCTCAGAAGCCAACCACTCTCAAGACTCTTCCTTTCTGAAACACTTATGCTGCAAAATGAGCCTGTGTTGAATGTACTAACAAAAAAAAAATCCTAAAGCATGGAAGTATTTCTAGAAGTTGATAGTGGTTAATGTAACAAGTGAAAAAGATGCATAAAGCCCCATCATTAGCCTACAGGACTAAGTGCCAATTGTTTTTCCCTCCCACTGGGTTCTCTGCCTCTTCAGCTATTACTAGGTATGTCCCCATCTTCCTTACCAAATGCCTGTGTGCTGGTCAGAGCTGTGTATGGTACCTTCTTCCTTCATTAAACTTTTGTTGTAAAGCATGGAAATTGCAACATGAATGTTTAGTTTGTATTTGAAACAGTGGCATTTCAGTTAAAAACAAAAAACGAAAAAAACCCAGCAAAATCGTAACTACTGAAAATCTTGCAAAAAAGGAGTCTTTGTATTCAATTTGATCCTTAAAAGTTTTTAAACTGTACTAATCCAGTGACACCAATTTCTTTCAAAAATAAAACAGATGTTTTACTAAATATCACTGATTTTATCCATGAGAAGGCAGCTCCTCTGCAGCCAGATATTGCTGCTATTTTTGGGGGGGATACAGTGGCTCTGATGAGTAGACTTGCATTCTAGGTAACTCTGTTATGTTAAATCTGAATCTTATTCATGTATCATCTTTTATGCATAGCTCTGGTAGCAAAGGCAGCATGGAAAGCAATTGCTGAGGCCTGGCCTTCGGAGGTTGTGGCAGACTTGGAGGACTCAGGGCACTCTGTCCCATTTTTCAGCATCTACAGTGTACAGATTGCTGACAGTGTGTTAGGGAACTCCAGCTTTTCTCAGCTGCTGATAGATGCTGTCTAGAAATGCAGCCAGCCGAGGAATGACTCTTAGCAATGTGTTGTCTCCTGATACCATTTAATAACTAGCTAAACCTAAAGAGAATTGCAAACCCACACATACAAAAAATGGAAATATATATATATATATAGGTTATTTTATTTCCCTTGGAATAGTGTTTAATGAATACTGCATAAATAATTTCGAGTGAGGACCTATCTCTTTCTGTTTTGTCCTGTTCAATACTTGATATCTCATACGCTAAAGTATAATCAGATTGCTTATAAAACTGAATAATCAGGATGTCTGGCATCAGTCAACTAGAACTGGTCTACATTCATAATGTTCATTTAAATGTATATTTTTAAATAAGTAAAACAGGTCCTTGTCATCTAAGGATATTGGATCTAAGTTGGATGTGATATTGGTAATCGAAAGAGAAAGTCGTAGTGAGTGCTTTCATATTAGAGGAGGTATTAGGACGGCCCTTGGTTATAATGCACTGTTGTGAATCAAAATTGAATAGAAACTTTCAAGCATTAGGATTTAAGAGTGATTCCTGTGGGCTTTGAAACCTACTGGCAGCTCACCCTTGTTAGTTGGTCTGAGTTGAATTGTTATTTTTATTTCTATTACAGCCAAGCTCTGGGAGAGGGATGACTTAAGTTCTGTAATACAGAAGGATCTTACTGAGGATACATATCTGCTCATGGTTTTGGACAAAAAAAAAAWCTGTGCGGATTAGTGGAAGTAAATTAACCGATAATTGCTCATCCATTTTACCTCTGAAGTCAGGCAGAAATATCTTGAGTTCTTCAGACATTATCTGTTTGTAGATAGATTCCTCAATTCAAACCAACACAGTCTTCCTGTATGAAGGAAATATTGAAGATAAGCAAAAGATCAGTGGAGTCGCAAAATCACTGTAACTCTACYCAATAGTTTATGCATTAAAAAGTGTTAACTATTGAACTTGGAARTAGAAGTTCTATGGGGGTTGTAATAGATTTATCTTAATTCCTTATCCATGGATTCTTACATAAATTTAATAACTATGACAAATTGTCAAGAAGCTACTTTCTGTTTGACTTTTACATGAATAAATTACATTAATATATTATGCATATTCTCAAGTTTAAGTGTGGATATTTAGAGAGTAAGTGTTTCAAGTTGTGTTAAGATATTTTCCATATGTCTTGCCTTCTATTCCAGTAATCATAATTACTGGAACAAAGAATAACTAGGTTTCCAGTAGTCAAA